>NW_012118644.1:1024668-1037356 GCF_000951035.1 Colobus angolensis palliatus
TTTCTCTGATGGCCAGTGATGATGAGCATTTTTTCATGTGTCTGTTGGCTGTATGAATGTCTTCTTTTGAGAAATGTCTGTTCATATCCTTTGCCAACCCCATCTTGCCTTACTTTTTATAAGCGTTAGTGAATCCATTACTGATTGCTCTGTAACAGATCACCCCAGAACTAAGCATTGTAAAAGAAGAAGCATTTTGAGAGTTGGTTAGTGGCTCTTCTGACCTGGACTGGCTCGGCCTGGTTGGCTCAACTGGGGCCTCATTTGTGTATCTATTAGTAGGCTTTGTGTCACTGAAGTGGTGGGGATCAATTGGTCACGTGTTATGCCCCCTCCAGCAAACTCATCAGGGTAAGCATCACAGTACAGTAGCCCAGGGCTCCCAAGAACAACAAGAAAGCAAGTTCCTATGTGCAAGTACTTTGCAAACCTCTGCTTATGAGACCCGGATCAATGTAATATTGTCCAAGGCAAATCACAAGGTCCAAGAAAGAGTCCTAACAAAATGCATGGATAGAGAGAAAATAAGTTGTAGGTATTTTTACAACATACCACAATGCATTACCAAACTAATTTTCTTTTTTATTTTATTAATTTCTATTTGCTATTTTTGTCAAAGAAAAACTCTCAAACTGTGTTTTTCCTCTATTCTCACTCCACAACAATCAACATAGAAGACTTCTGTCACCAAATGTGTGGAAGAATTTTTACCACACACCAAGCAGTGGACAACAGCTGGTGTCTTCTTATTCAGTTCAATTTTGACACCAGCTATCAGGAGATAGCATCAGATCCCATGGATTGAGGGCTCAGTCCCCAAGACTGTCTCTCCTCCACCAGTCACAAGTCTGGGCCCCCAAAACTTCTGATCCACTGGCTTCAAGTAGGGTTTTCTATGAATCCCTCTTTGTGTTTGTTTAATTAGATGGAGTGGCACACAGAACTCAAGAAAACAGTTATATTTACTGGTTTATTATACAGAATATTGCAGAGTACATATATGAAGACATGCTGATATGGTTTGGCTCTGTGTCCCAACCCAAATTTTGTCTCAAATTGTAATCCCCACATGTTGAGGGAGGGATTTAGTATTGCGGCCTGTAGTTCAGCAAGTGGGAGGGAGTGGCATCCAATGGCTTTGCTTCTTCACTCGTCTTGTTCACTGAGCAGGAAGGAGACTTGCCACTCTTTTACTCTCACTGCTCACAGACTGGAGAGTAGGTGCATTACAGGTTTTTGTTCCCTTGGTTTGGCAAGTTCTGGTTCTTGTCCCTCAACCAAGAGAAATAAGGTACACAAACACTAGAGAGTAAGTCAGAGTAGAATCTTATTGAGGGACAGAAAGCTCTCAGCAGAGAGAGGGGACCCGAAAGTGGGTTGGCATCTGTTAGGCTGAGTTTGGGGTTTTTATGGGCTTAGAATGGGGGAGTGTGTGCTGATTGGTCTGTGGGTGGTCTTGGAAAGGTACCATTTGATTGGTTAAAAGGTATCATCCAGAAGGAACCAATTGAGAGAGAGTGGGTAGGATGGGAATGGAAGTTCTCACTCTGTTCATGGACTCTAGCCAGAACCGGCAGCTTGGTTTGCAGGCTTTAAACTGTCCTTGGCTTGAAAGTTGGGTTTCATTGGGGCCTCATCTCTGTCTGCCTAGGAATTTGTCTGTCTCCTGTGACTATCACTGGTGTGAGGTGACTGCATCATGGGGACAGCTTCCCCCATGCTGTTCTCATGATAGTGAGGGAGTTCTCATGAGAGCTGGTTGTTTGATAAGTGTCTGACATTTCCCCTGCATGTTCGCTCTCTCTCCTACCACCTTGTGAAGAAGGTACTTGCTTCTCTTTCACCTTTCACCACGATTGTAAGTTTCCTGAGGTCTCCCCAGCCATGTGGAATTGTGAGTCAATTAAACCTCTTTTATTTATAAATTAATGTCTCATGTAGTATCTCTATAGCAGTGTGAAGCATAGGGTGAGTTATCAGGGAATGGGCACAGAACTTCCATGCCTTCTCCAGGTGAGCTACCTTCCAGAAATCTTCACATGTTCAGCTATCTGGAAACTCTCCAAACCCAGTCCTCTTGTGTTTTTGTAGAACTATTCTTTCCCCCATGGTAAGATACAGGGACTTCTCAGGGGAGAGTCTTAAGACTCACAATCAGAAATGCATGGAAAACTAGAGTCCTGACTTGGGGCAGGTGAAGGTAGTTGTTACCTGAGGTCTACACTCGAGGCCTAACACACCCAACATTATAAGAAAAGACTGTAGTAAGGGATATGAGAGTTATGAGCCAGGAATCATCAATAAAAACACTACTTATATATATCATAACTCCATAGGGCACACCCTAGTTTTTGACCTAGGATCCATTATATCAAAAGAATATGCATAGTCATTAATAGTTCTGTCCATCATATTGTATGAATGTCCCCCAGGGTGAGAGCACTCGGTTTTGCAGGTGTCCTTTCACTCTTGTCAGATTCCAAAAGCAGGAGAGGTCTTGGCAGGTATGCAGCTTCACTCTTTCAGCTTTCAGACATCTGTAATAATTGAGTTGAGACAATATCGTTTCTTGCTCTGAGACTATTTTGAGTTGTTAACATAATATTGAATTTTCCTCAATTAATAACCAATAACCCATGTATTCATTTCCTTAAGCTACTGTTCCTCCTTCTCTTCATTAATACCCAAACTTTTTCACCTTTGCAGGGGACATTAGAATTGCCACTATGCTGATCTAGATTGCAGGCAGCAATACAAGTCTACCAAGTAACCCCTCCTCAGTCCACTCCTATTCAGATAGGGTAAGTTTATATAGGTGCAGAACTAGTGAGCTATTTTTACCACCAGGCAACATAGCTGCATTCACTCTTACCCCACTTTGCTTGAGAGGGTGGAGCACAACCCACCCCCATCTTTACATTCTGGCATGAGTTTTCAAACCATAGTTACAGTTTCTTGTTTAGAAACCATCTCTGCTTTCAGCATTATAGTTACAGCCCTGGTCTTAGGATCACTGTATCAGGTAGGAGACAAGAAGAAACATCTTTTTTTTTTTTTTTTTGCGTGTGTGGTGATTTGGGGAAGAAAAAGTTATAGTTGTTATACCAGTGCACTCTTCTCTTGATAAGAATTACATAGTCATACTAGCACCCACCCCACTCGTTCTTCCCCAGATCAAACAGAAAAACAGAGAAAAATCTAGCAGGGACACTCCTTTAGTCCCACTCATGTTGAGTGTGAGCACATACTTATGAAAATGTGTAAGCCAACTATTTATACTTTCATCTCCCCTTGTTTTAGACAACCAATGTTTAAAATTGCCTGTTCTACTTTTCTATCAAATTCTCTCTTTAAGAAAGATATCTCAGCCCATTTTTGGACATGATGAGCAGAACAGTGTGTTCTTTGGTCTGATGAAATGACATCCAGCCATCTAAGACATCCAAATTCATGCCACTTCTCTATCTGCTCTTCTGTTTTTATTTTTTATTTATTTATTTTGTTTTGTATTTTAATGGCACTCTGAGCATTTGCATCTACCACTGGGTAAGCAAAGTTCACTCCAGAGTCAGTGTCTATTCCTGTCAAGACCCATTTGTAGCCCTCCGTGGCTACCAGCGTCAGTCTCACTTCCCAGCTATGTTCAGGGCCTTCCCATCAGAGAATTGGCCCTATAGCCATCAGCAATCTCTCTCTTGCGTGCTGAGAAACAAAATAGTCCTTACTGGCATCATGTGCCTGAAAGGGTGAAAGAGGAACATGTGTAAATTCAGCCCATCTCTGAACTGCTGCAATACCCTCATACCCACTCATTTCATGGACCCAGGTGGCCACTTCAAGGGAGCACCTGGGTCCATGAATCAACAAGCAGGATGTCTGCTTGTCAATTCCAGTCAACCATTGAACCTGGAAGGAAGTTTTGATGGGCATTGACTTATTCTACTTTAATGCACCCCTCAAGTCTCCATAGGGCTGTGACCCATATGGGCATCCTTTTAATAGGCTAAGTTTCCATTGGATTCTCACCTTAATGTATGGCAAGGCCCTGGACCACTGCCTGTGAGTTAGTAAAAACCCAAATGCAGGAATTCCTACCACTGTTCAATTCTTCCATTACTGTTAAAAAAACCATGCAATCCAGCCCACTGAACTGATCCATTTTTACCTTTTTTGATCAAAATAGCAGCTTTCCAAACAAGAGAGTGTCCATTCACCTTGGAACTGCCATTTATAAACTAAGCAGCTCGTTGTTGATCAGTTGAGACAGTTCATAGGACGCTGTCCAGGTGTTCATAGAATTTAGCACCAGAGTCAGTCCTAGGGGTAAAGGGGCTCCTTGCTTGTGAATAACTTCTTGTGTTATTCAGGTCGCACAAATCTGTATAAACATTTCCTTTTTATTATGAAACACTTCTGTACACTACCATTCTCATTAGACCAGGAATGTCCAATCTTTTGGCTTCCCTGGGCCACATTGAAAGAAGAATTGTCTTGGGTCACACATAAAATACACTAATACTAACAATAGCTGATCAGCTTAAAGAAAAAAAAGGAAAAAAATCTCATAATGTTTTAAGAAAGTTTACAAATTTGTGTTGGGCTGCATGCATTCAAAGCCATCCTGTGCCAAATGTGGCCCACTCACCACGGGTTGGACAAGCTTGGATTAGACTGTACCCCTGACATCATCTGAGACAGCATAAGTATTTCAAGTGTCAAAATCATTATATGTCCCCCAGTCATAGGGTAGCTTTAGTTAACATCCCATAACAAAGTAGTAAATGCCCATCAAGTGGAAATTCTCTAGTTAAACATCCTAGTAGGTGTTGCTGTGAAATGTTCATAGGCCATTGCCATAAGCCCCAGAAAACACTCCATGAAGAGCTACCAAATGGAGAATTTGTTCTGACTGGCTTTTACTCTGCACTGTGTGGACTTGGGCAATCTTATTGGTTCTAGTTTAGCATGTCCAATTAACATTGCTTAAAGAGCAGATTTCCATGCCTTCTGTTTCATGGTACTAGGTAAAGAAAACATTTCCCAATCAGATACAATATTCATTTCAAGGATGTAATCAGGAAAAAAGACACAACCACTTCACATAAAATATATTCAAATACACCAACTTCTAAAATTCTATCAACCCTTACATTTTCATGTTGTAGTTCCAGGAACTTCTCTTAACTCTTAGACCATTTTACCCTCCCTTGAGCAAAAGGCTTTGGGTTCTCAGCCAGGGGTTGAGCCAAAGGAGCCTGGCTGCCTTGTCAATTTTTATCTTGATTAATCTGCCCAACTACGAACCTAGGCAATTTCGGATAAGATTTTCATGGAAATCTCTGCCTTTTTAACTTTTTAAAGTTCTCCAAACTGGAATAAATATAGCAAACTGGTTTGGAGGCTTTTGGAGACTAGATGGGTTTCCTCTGGTTCATGCAACCCTCAATGGTTGTATTAAGACATTTGTTTGGCTCTAGCCTGTAATCCCAGCACTTTGGGAAGCCAAGGCAGGCAGATTATTTGAGGTCAGGAGACCAGCCTGGCCAACATGGTGAAACCCCATCTCTACTAAAAAAACAATAAAAATAAAACACACACACACACACACACAAAGTAACCAGGAGCGGTGGTGGGCACCTGAAATCTCAGCAACTTGGGAGTCTGAGACAGGACAATCGCTGGAACCTGGGTGGTGGAGGTTGCAGTGAGCCACGGTCACTGACTGCACTCCAGCCCGGGTGACAGACCTAGGCTCTGTGAAGAAAAACAACAAAAAAAAGACATTCGTTTTAACCTTATGGAACTTCCTTTTTATTCATTCGATTTTTTAATAACCATCTGAAGATTTTCATACACTTGTAATTTGTCCCATGACACTCCCCTTTCTTTTTCTTCTTGGTTTTACTACTATTGAAGCAGCTATGTTGTCTGGGTTAAATACCCAGGGTTCGTCTTCTCACGCCAGGAAAATTTAGGACACAGACACACACGAGGAGTTTAGGAGTGGAGGTTTAATAGCCAAGAGAAAGAGAAAGGAAAACAGCTCTCTCTCTAGTTAGAGAGAGGCAACTTGTGAGAGGAAAGGCTGGCAGGTGGCAGACGTGCTAGATTTTATAGTCAGGTTTGTGGAGGTGGTGTCTGATTTACATAGGGCTCACAGATTGGTTTGATCGGGTATGACGTTTACATGGCACATGGAAAGGCTGGCCACCCCACCCTAACCTTATTATGCAAATGATGTTTGCCCTTGGCCAGCACTACCTTGTCTGCTCCTTACTGTACAGGTGGCTGACAAAGAGAAGGGAAGACGAAGCCAACATCTTGAACATGATTGGCACTACTGCTGGCATCTATGTCTGCAGCTTGACTTTACAGGCTGCTCTTAGTTAGAAAAGAAAATAATTTGGGTCTGCTTTTCATTAAAAGGAAAACCTTACCGAGGGCTTCCATGCCTTCACTATTGGCCTAAGTAATTTCTTCTTAACGTCTGTATCACTATCAATGTTTTCTTTATTCATCTTATTTCTTAATAATTGTTAAAATATTTTCACCCTCCTGGGATTAGTCCTTTGACTCTCTCTTTTGCCTTTCTTCATTCTCTTGTAAATTAACATAATGTTTTCATGAGCCTCCGTAAGATCCATGAGGCAAAGCTGAGACCACAAATTTGATAAAGCCTCTCAAAGAACTGTTGTTCTATTAGTCAGGAGTAATGTCATGTGGGGTGCTCAGGTAGAAGGGGCCCCTTCAACCACAGCATTTACCATGACTTGTGTAATGGACTTATTTAGAGGATGAGTATCCCTGTCATCATAAAGCTAGTCCCACATGATTAGCCTATGACACTATTTATGCATTGCTTCATATAGTAGCTCCCTCATCTGGGGTGTTCCACTTGGCATTTACAAGTGGAGTTGGAAAGCCTCCATCTCTGGAAAAACAAACCTTACAGTGGCTTTTTTCCAGTCCACCAGGCTGGCTGGTGCCTCAGGAATAAGTTCCTGTGTGTCTGGATCATACATACCCATCTGTGATTATTCAGTAATGAGCTATGGGTCCTACATCAACCTAAGGATGCTCTTCCACTCTGCAGCATTTAAAACGAAAGATACTGTCCCTAAATTAGTTACTGTCATAATCCATTTGATTAAAGGTTTCTCAGCAAGCTGATGACGCCAATCTATAAAAGGGAACAATTCCTTTGCACTATACCCTCTGATTTCAACAGTTACTTGGTTGTGCCCTTTCCCCACATTGGCTGCCTTCTTGGTAACCACAGGTCTCAGAGGTACTTTATGTTGTCCATACATAATTTTCTCCTTTGTGGGTTACTTTATGGCTAGTTGCCTGAGCTCAGATAGACTAAAATCTAAGTTTGGTCTAGCATTAAGGTCTGACCCAGCATTCTCTTTCAATTTGATTTTAGCTAACATGTATAAAGATAACCAAGGGATAGAATATTTCACTTTTTCTTATTTGTTTGTATTTCTTTATGCATCCAGTGAACCAACTCCCTAGGAATTAGGTCCATTTCTAAATTCCACTGGTAACCTTTACCTTTAGTAAGTAGTACAACGTGGTTGTGGCTCCACAGCACGGGTGACCACATGGCCACCCAGGAATCAAAGCTTCCTCATCTTCACTCTTTTATTCTTTCTCTTTCCAAACCACGTATTTCCAGAAGCCAGGGCCTAACCATCAAATCCCACTTCTGACACCAATTTTGTCAGGGAAAAATGTCTTCCAGTGTTTTTCATCTACTCTAACATGGTAACAATCAACACAGGAGACTTCTGTGACCAAATTTGCAGAGAAATTTTCCCCACGCACCAAGCAGCAGACACCAGCTTCACGTCCTCTAGTTCAATTCCAACACTATCTACCTGGAGATAGCATCAGATCCTGCAAATTGAAGGCTCAGTCGCCAAGACTACCTCTCCCCCACCAGTTGCAAGTCTGGACCTCCAAAACTTCTGGCCCACTGGCTTCAAGTTAGGGTTACCATGAACCCTTCTTTGGGTTCGATTAATTTGCTGAAATGGTTCATAGACCTGAGGAAAATACTTACTTATGTTTACCAGTTCATTATAAAAATATTGCAAATGATATGGATGAAGACATGCATAGGGTGAGGTATGGGGAAAAGGGTGCTGAGTTTCCATTTTCTTCCCCCAGGGAGGAGGCAGAACTCTCTCAGGGGAGGGTCTTAAGACTCACAGTCAGAAAGGCGAGGTATGAGTAGAGTCCTGCCTTGGGGTATGTGAAAGGAGAGCAGGGGAAGAGATTATGTTTCCTGCGGCCTACCCCTGAGGCCAAACGCAACCAACATTATAAGAAAAGACTGGAATATGTAACAAGGAATGTGGGAGTTATAAGATAGGAACCATGGAAAAAAACCACTATATACAAATCAAAATACCACAGCCATTAAAGGCATTGTAACTCAGGCATGCACTATCTTTTAAGGATGAATCTCCTGAGGGGATGTTATGTTCTTAATGTGTGTGTCCCTCTGAAATTCAGATGATGAAACCTAATCACCAATTTGATGGTATTAAGAGGTGAGGCCTTTGAGGGGTGATTAGTTCATAGGGTGGAGTCCTTATGAATGGAATTAGTGCCCTTGCAAATCAGGCTCCGGAGAGCTGCCTTGCTCTTTTTTTCATGCAAAAACAGTGAGAAGGTGTCATTTCTCAGCCAGAAAATGGACCCTCACCAGATACCAAACCTGTCAATGACTTGGTGTTTAACTTCCTAGCCTTAGAATAATAAAAAATAAATTTCTGTGTTACTTTACAAGCTTCCCAGTTTACGCTATTTTATTACAGCAGCCTAACTAGACCAAGACAGGGCTTTCCTGATGTTTTAAAAATTACTTTTTTGGCAAAGCTCAATGGCTCACACCTGTAATCCCAAAACTTTGGGAAGTTGAGGCGGGCAGATCACCTGAGGTTGAGAGTTCGAGACCAGCCTGATCAACATGAAGAAATCCGGTCTCTACCAAAAATACAAAATTTGCCAGGTGTGGTGGTGCATGCCTGTAATCCCAGCTACTTGGGAGGCTGAGGCAGGACAATTGCTTGGACCCAGGGGCAGAGGTTGCAGTGAGCCGAGATTGCACCATTGCACTCCAGCCTGTGCAATAAGAGCAAAACTCCATCTCAAAAAGAAAAGAAAAAAATATATTTTCTATGACATGCAGTACCTCTTATATTTTATATTCCCTATTTTTCACTAGTGTATAGTTGAAGAATCTACATCTCCCAGTTTACAGGGGCTGGTCATGCTTTATGCTTGACTCCTTGGTTTCCCATCCAATTTAGAAGTTACTCTGGATTATTTTTTTCATTTATAACAAAATATTATTACTAATTGTTGCATTAAAACAAGCAAGAATGGGTTTTGGGGAACCTCTGTTTTGTACTTGTAATTTCTGTCATCATCTCAAGTAACAGCATGTTGGATACATGTAGAGTGAACAGAAATTTTACTTTAACCAATGACTACACATGTAGAATGATCAGCAATCATTTATCATTCTTTTTTAGATAATTTACAGATATTATATTACAGTGCCCTTCTTTAAGGACTTGAAGAAATGCACTTAGATTGTGGTAGGGAAAGTACTGCTGTTGTCCTGTGGGCCATTTACTGTTAACATAGTAGCCACTTGCATTGTACCCCACAGAGTGGCCTACAAGATGCTGGAAACTTCTCAGGCCCTAGTAGCCAGAGTCAATAGGCAATCTGAGAGACTGTAGTTTACAGGTACATGGAATTGTGACAGAGTACAAATGCATCTGACCACACTCACTACTGTAATTTTTAAAAAAATCTACTGATTTGTTTCTTCAAACTGTTTTGTTTCTTTAAAGAAATGAGCTTTTAGAAAGCAAATGGTTAATTAAAAATAACTACTTAATTTCATTTATTATACTTGGTGATAAGTATCATCTTCAAAAATATTTGTAAGCTTTATGATCTGTCATAAAAAAGCATAATGGTATCATCGACCATGAAAAGCAGATATGAACATTTTAAAGAAGAATCGGACTTACTTCAAATTAGCAGTTAGTTTACATAAGATTCTTCCTCAAACAATTGTTTAATCCATGAGACTGTAATAGAAAATGTTTCTATATCCATTTGGAAAACATGACTTTTCATTGAGATCAAATGATTGTTCCATTTTCTTTTATTATTATTTTTTTAATTTGAAGGATTTTTTTTCTTCAAAATATAAAGTGAAGTGATAGCTGCTAACATGCTGGTTCCATTACTACTGGAAAAGCTTCACAGCTAGGTGTACAAAGTGAGTTTTGTGTTGGTATTACTAGATGCTATAAATGTAAAATTAGCTATTTCTAATAATGGTTTGAAAATGATGATTATTATGATGATTATGACTTTCATGATGGTGATTAAAATCAAAATACAGTTTTTATAAGTTCATTTTGTTGAATGAAACATCTGAAATCTTAGGGAACGCTATTGTAAATTTAGATGAAAGCTCAGCATTGAAAATAAAATTAGCTGTTTTTGTAGTGATAATATGAATAAAAACTTCGGTAGAGCACATCATGGTGAAAACTATATTTTTACTAAATTAAGAGGCCTACAGTGAAGAAATATGCTGGAAATTGCTGTTGATGCCCTCATAATTCATTATTATTTCCAAGAAGTTTATAAAAATATTCTTTAGAATAGCAGTGCACACTTAGTACTTTGATACCCATCATAAATCAAATTTGGAAGCATTTGAGCTCTGGAAGAATTATTTTGTAAATCAATCTGAATGTTTTAAAAATGATAGTAAACTATTTTGTTCAAATGAGGCTTTTAAATTTTGGCTGCATGTTTAAAATATTTTGCACAATTTTCAATGGTATGAAAGTCAAAAATTTATCAGATTTTACACTTTCAGAGTACCTAAAATATATTCTGTACTGGAATGCGATGACATGAAGAAAGCCCTCAATTTTGCAGCAACCAGATTTAGCAAAGTATGAAAAAAAAGATATATAAAGCAATAACTGACAAGTTTTGTCTTGTGAAATACTTGTCAGTAAAATTTTCTGAGTAGAAGGAAAACGACAATAGATATGAAAATATTTGGACTGAAATATTTATACATTTAACATCAAAAATATAAGAATATACTCCATTTAGAAGAATTTTCCCTTGACTTAGAGTTATTTCACATCCACAGAGAGAATATTTTCTCAACTAAAATTATAAAACAGAGCATGTGGTCCATAGATGATGTCAGAAACTTTAAATATGTTAACTATAACATGAAACTTTGAAAAAGATTACACACTTCTCTTATGAGAAAACAATAAGACCACATTGAAGAGTGTATTCTTCAGAGAAAAACAACAGCAGTGACACAGTGAGAGAAATACATATGTTTAAGAAACTAAAGTACAAAAATATATGCCAAGTATAATTATTATGGTTATTCCAATTTAATACTCAGATAACCAAATAGAAAAAATGTTTAAGAAGTTTTTAAACTTAAAATACATGAATGCATACCATTTTTATTTTTAAAAGTGTTTTATGCTTTCAAAAAGTTTTAAATATGATTAAATTATTTATACACAAACACAACAAAACTTGTCTGTCAGTAAATATATATGTAAAAATGCTATATTTTTTTAATTAATAAAATTTATTTTTAGAGAAGGTTTTGGCTCACAGAAAACTAAGCAGAAAGTACAGATAGTTCTCGTTTAACTCCTATTTCCGCGCATGTACAGCCTACCCCACTATCAACGTCCTGCACCAGAGTGGTACATTTGTTACAATTGATGAACTTACATCTCACTTTATTATCAACCAAAGTCCACAGTTTACATTAAAGTTTATTCACTATTGGTGTTGTACATTCCATGGGTTTTGACAAGTGTATACATGTATAACATGAATTCGCTATTAAGCATATTAAAGAACAGTTTACACAGCCCCAAACCTATGTTCCGCCTATTCATCCCTCCCTTCCCTCATCGCTTGGCAACCACTAATCTTTTTACTGCCTCCATAGTTTTGTTTTTTCCAGAATATCATATAGTTAAAAATCAAATAGTATTAAGCCTTTTTAAGATTAGTTTCTTTCAGGTGATAATACACACTTAAGTTTCTATTGTGCCTTTTCATAGCTTGATAGCTCATCTATTTTTAGTGCTGAAAAATATATTATCTGGATGTACAATAGTTTATTTATGTGCTCATCTGCCAAAGGATGTCTTGTTGCTTCCAAGTTTTGGCAATTATGATACTGTGTGGACAAAAGTTTTGGACTCCTGTGGGTAAATACTCAGGAATATAATTGTTGAGTCAATTGTTAAGAGACAGTTTAGTTTTATAAAAAACTATCAGACTATCTTCTAAAGTGGCTGTACTATTTTGCATTTCCACCAGAAATGAATGAGAGTTCCTGTTGCTCCACTTTCTAACCAACATCTGATGTCAGTATTTTGGATTTCAACTATTCTAATAGATGCATAGTGCTTTCTCATTGTTTTTTAATGGGCAATTCCCTAATGACACACGACGTTGAACATCTCTTCAGATACTGACTTACTTTCCATATATTTTCTTTAGTGAGTTGTCTGTTTAGGTCTTTTGCCCATTTTTAATTGGGGTGTTTATTTTCTCGATGTTGCATTTTATTTTATTTTATTTT
>NW_012118644.1:1043311-1065479 GCF_000951035.1 Colobus angolensis palliatus
TTGGAGACTGGAGCTGTTCCTATTCGGCCATCTTGCTCCGCCCAGCTGAAAGAGCGATGTTGCATTTTAAAATTTATTTGTATATTTTAAATACCAGCCCTTTATCGATGTGTCTTTTGCAACTATTTTCTCCTAGTCTGTGGCTCATCTATCTTCTCATTCTTTTGGAATTGTCTTCAGAATCATTGTGAAGTAGAAATGTTTAATTTTAATGAAGTCCTGCTATTAATAATTTCTTTCTTGGATTATGCCATAGCCAAGTCTATCTAGGTTTTCTTCTGTTATCTTCTAAGTGTTTTATAGTTTTGTAATTTAAGTCTATGGTCTAATTTCAGTTATTTTTTTTCTGAAGGGTATAAGGAAGGTCTATATCTAAATTTAATTTATTTTGCTTGTGGATATCTAGGGTTCCGAGACCATTTGCTGAAGATTATTTTTGCTCCATTGCATTGCTTTGTTCCTTTGTCAAAAATCAGGAGACTACATTTATGTGGCTCTATTTATGAGCTTTCAAATTCTATTCCATTAATCTACTGGAATAGTTTTGCCAGTACCACACTCTCACGATTACTGTAGCTTTTATAGTATGTCTTAAAGTAGGATAGTTCAATCCGCCAACTTTGTTCTTCTCCTTCAGCAATGAGTTGGATATTCTGTTTTCTGGGTTTTTGTTTTGCTTTGTTTTTGTTTTTCTACTTTTCCATGTATAAATGTTAGAACCAATTTGTCAATATCTAACTTGTTAGAATGGGATTGTATTGAATCTTAGATCAAATTGGAAAGACTATCATATTGACAATGTTTTCTTCCTATTCATGAACATGAGGTATCTTTAATTTAGTCCTTTTTCATATTTTGCAGTTTTCCTTATATCCACCTTTATATATTTTGTTAGATTTATGCCTAAATATTTATTTCATGTTTAGGAGTTCTAATGTAAATTTTTTTGTGTGTTTTAAATGTCGGATTCCACCTGTTTATTGCTGGTATATAAAAAAGTTATTTTCTTTTGTATATTCACCTTGTGTCCTAAAACTGGTATAATTGTTCATTAGTACCATTTTTTTATATGCTTTCAGATTTTCCACACAGATGATTATTTTATATGTGAACAAAGACAGCTTATTTATTTCTTCCCAATCTGTAGCCTTCTATTTTATGTTCTTGTCCTACTGCATTAGCTAACACTTCCAGTACAGTGATCAAAAGTAGTAGTCATATGAGACATTCTTGCCTTTTACCTTATTTTAGTGGGAAAACTTTTCATTTTTCACCATTAAGCTGCCATTGTTTTTTTTCTTTTTTTGAGGCAGGAACTTGTGTATTCTCTTAGAGTAAGAGTAAGAAGGCCAGTGTGGCCTTAACTGAAATACTGATGGGGAGGACAGTAGGACATAGAGTCTTGGAGGTTATGGTAAATATATATATTTTTTACTGTAAGTAAGATAATAATAGAAATGTCACAATCTGACATATATTCACAGGATCCAACTATTTTATGGAAATTGACTGAAGAAAGACAAACTAGGAGCATAGAAACTAGTTATTATTTTAAAGAGAAATGATGATGGCTTGGGTCATGTTTGAAGGCATGTAGGTGGTGAGAAGGGGATGGAATCTGAGCTATTTCAAAGAAGATGCCACATATCTCAGCAATCTACACTTCCATGTTTATTGGAGCATTATTTGCAATACTTAAAATACAGAATAAACCTAAGTACTCATCAACAAATGAATAGATGAAGAAAATGTGGTATATATACAAAATGGAATACTATTGTCATGAAAACAAATGAAATCCTGTCATTTGCAGCAACATTGATGGAACTGAAGGTCATTATGTTAAGTATTATAAATTAAGCCAAGCACAGAAAGAAAAATATCACATGTTCTTACTCATATGTGGGATATAAAAACAATCTCATGAAGCTAGAGGGTAGGTTGGTGATTACCAGGTGCCAGAAAGGGCAGAGGATCTGGGAGAATGAAGGGAAAAAATAATATAAATTCATTAATCACCACTGAATTGTACATTTAAAAATGGTAAACATGATAAATTTTATATGCATATTTTACCTTAATTTGAAAATTAAAAACAAATGAGAAAAGTAAAGACGGTGCCAAAGGATATGCTGATATACATACATACATATATATGTGTGTGTGTGTGTGTGTGTGTGTATATATATATACTTGTTTTTTTTTTCCTGAGACGGAGTCTCACTCTGTCGCCCAGGCTGGAGTGCAGTGGCCGGATCTCAGCTCACTGCAAGCTCCGCCTCCCAGGTCCATGCCATTCTCCTGCCTCAGCCTCCCGAGTAGCTGGGACTACAGGCGCCCGCCACCACGCCTGGCTAGTTTTTTGTATTTTTTTTAGTAGAGATGGGGTTTCACCGTGTTAGCCAGGATGGTCTCAATCTCCTGAGCTCGTGATCCTCCCGTCTCAGCCTCCCAAAGTGCTGGGATTACAGGCTTGAGCCACCACGCCAGGCCTATGCTGATATATTTAATGAAGTTTGGAGAGAAAGAGATGAACCAAGAAAAACTGCAATGTTCTTATATGAATAATTAAAAATAATGAAACTAATAACACCTATTCTACAGGGTGATGAAGAACCAGTGGGAAAGTGTAGGTAAAGAGCTTGATTTATACAGGGTGCCAAAATGTTCAATACTTCTTATCCTTCTTTTCCCTTCTTCCAAAACCCTTATATATAATCTTTGTGCTAATTTTTGACTATGTAGAGAACATCTAAATAATTATACCAGTAGTCTTGATGTATTTTTATGCCGTTTGTCAAAAATAATGGAACAACAGGTAGATGGTTTCATGAAGCTAAAGGAAAGAGCTCAAGTTTAACATGAAGTTTTAGCAGATATATGATGAGTTTCTATTTATGTTCTGAATTGCATTAGATGTATAGACATGCTACCTCATTTAATCATCATAAAATCCTTTTGAGGTTTATGTTATCATCGCCACTTATTAAGTAAGAAAACTGAGACTTAGAAGAGGTTAAACAGCTTATCCAATGTCACAGAAAATTAGAATTATAATTTAAACAAAGTGTTGCTGTCTTTGCAGAAAGTTAGTCTGCATCCAGTTCCCTCTCTCAGGGCCAGTTTTCAGAAGCATAAATTGATCGTTGTGAGGAGCCTTTTTGCTTTACATTTTTCTTTAAGGTAACTTCTTTATCATTTTTATATCATCATCATGCTGAACCAATTATGTAGCTTTCCCCAAATTGTACGCCATCTCTGATATTTTGCATGTCCTGTTTCCTCTCCATGGAATGTCCTCTTAACCACCAGAAACATTTTAATATCTCTTTAAAATTTCAACTTGAGCATAATATTGTTTTTTGGTAAGATTCTCTGATTCTCCCGGGTGAAATTAAGATTGCTTGTATCTGTTGTTCCATTTCATCCTACAAGTAGAAGGACTAGTAATTGCTATATTGCATGATGATGGAAGACTTGTCTTCCTCAAAAGGATATGAGCTTTCTGAGAACAGGAATTTGTCTTACTTGTCTCTGAATTTCCAAGCTGAGTCACTACCAGACACACAGACCCAGAATAAGGACATACTGATGTATAAATGAAAGAACCTCTCCAAATCCATATAAAGTGCATGAAACTACACCAGAAAAAAACTGTCCTTATGCATTGAGGCTAGGCAGAAAAAAAATCCTGGGGCCTGACATTGCCTGTATTTGGTAAGTAGTGTCACTCTGAAAAAGTTAAGTCTAGACTTCAAGGTCTTTTTGAAGGGAACATTGCTCTCCCCCAGGAATTAGGAAATATTAGCACATGTTTTGGTTCATTAACCAACGGACTCTGACCTCCCATCTGTTCCATTTGGAGAGTTCCCTTCTACGCCATGGGGTAGTGCCATGAGAAAACTGGCACTTACCTGCCTTGAGAAGCCACCTCTGTGCTGAGGCATCCTCTAGTGGGCACTGCACTTTGCTCTCCTATCTCAGAGTTGCATCTGACAGTAAGTACTTCCGACATATCATAACCCAATAACCAAAGTGACAGGTGTGCAATGGAGAACTACATTGTAAGGACTATTGTGATTGTGTGCATGTGTGTGTGTGTTTTGTATGTCACAGATACATAAAGTACATTACCTTTTCCTCCTCTAATTTATGGTGCAATAAAACATACTGTGTCCCCCCCCCTGTTAAGAGAGAGTAGAAGCAAAAGGCACCTCTTACTGGCTATCCCAAAAGTTTTATCATGAGCAGAAGTGATGATGAAATTTGAGAGACCATAGTAGAAGAAAAGACACCATGTTAAAGAAGGTGAAAGGAAAGACACCGTATTCAAGAAGGTGCAAAACTACTGAGAAGGTTTGATGCAAAGCCTTAGCAGGTCCCGTACTTCTCCGGTTGTAATTATGTCTTCAGGACGTCATTTCATTGTGGCTAATGTTTGTCATTCACACACCCACACCCACACACGCACACACACACACACACACACACAGAACACCTGCAGGTTACAGAGGCCTCAGCTTGAGGCCTGAAGGACATGCAAAAGACATAATTATGCCTCTGACTCTGCATTTACCTCCCCATGAAAATTTTGCACGTTGGGAGTGGAAAACGGGATATCTATAGTTTGGGCCTTTGAGAAAAAAAAATTGATATTGAGCAGGTTTGTCCATTGGTTAATGAACCAAGAACTTATTTGCAAGGGCATATTAAAAAGAAACTCCTAATACCTGAATAAAAATCGTCCATAAAGTAAAAAAGATTTCTTCATTGCTGTAAACACCAATTCCTCTGACAGGCTTAATAAATATTTTTGAATGAATCTGAAAATAACATTATTGTTAATAAAACAAAAATACTTAACATTTATGAAACAAGGAAACACTTATCAATCACAAAGCACTTCATATTTGTTAAGTACCTACATGTACTTGAACTAATTGAGGTCATTTTGTGTTTTACCTTAATCAATCCTCACCATAAGACTACTTGGTAGTGTTTATTCATCATTTTACAGAAAAGAATACTGAAACTCAGAGAGGTAAAAAAATTATTTTCCCAAAGCCATACAGAGAGTAATGGATAAGCAATCAGGTTACCTTGATTCTAAACCAATTACAGTCATTAATAGTTTGTTCTAATCTAGAAATGTTGTCAAGAAATTTCAGTTACCTAATACATTTTTCTTTGATTTAAGACAAATTTTGTCTTTAAAACAATTAATCCATTTATTACACATATTCAAAACATGTAAATATAAAGAGAAAATAAAAACCATTATGTCTTTCTTCCAGAGAAAACCAGTTAATGTTTGAGTAATCATTCCGTTAAGCATTTCTCTACAAATATATATATGAAAATATGTACAAGATTTTACATAAATGGAATAATACTGAACATACTGTACTAAAATCTGTTTTTTTTTTTAATACAGCAATATGTCATGGGCATCCTTCCATGTCAATAAATGGAGATTTGCATCATCATTTTTAATTTCAGCATAATTAGAAATCACAATATTTTAGAGAGGCAAAAAATGTCAGAAACTGTCTACTCTCACCTCCTGTCCGGTGTAGAAGTACTCTATTTAACTTCCCTGACTGATGAGCAGGCAGATTATGCTGAATATTGTCATTCAAAGATGATAGCTCTAATTGTGAAGAAATTAAGTCAAATTTTCCCCTCTATCATTCGCCTGCTAAAATATACGTTTATATTATTAAACTTAGCTATTGCCCCTGTTTTTCCTTTCTTAATCAATCCTGCCCTGAGCTAATTATCACCAGTTCTATTTTTCTCATAAAACAAACTTCACAAACCTTTAGCAACCTAAATACTCTCCCACAGGTATGCTCTCATGAGTATATCAGCTGAACATGGTTCTTCACTTTTGGTATAAACAGCATAAAATATAGTGGTCTTTTCCAGTTCAGTAATTTGAACATCTTCTTTTACTCATTACAATTGAACAAAGAATGCTTTAGAAAGATGAAGAAATGGATGGGAGTTATGTGGAACTATATTCAGTTCTGTGAGTATTTATGAAATTTTTGTTTAATGAGGCCTTCAGAGAATGAATAAAATTTAGCCTTTTTTTAATTGTTCAAATATGCAAAGGCAGTAAGGTGAACCAAAAGACATTTGAATGTTTATACTGTTGGAAAGTCTATAGCCTGACATCAAGAAACAGACTGAAGACATCATAGAAACCTCAATGGAAGGTTACCAGTTCACCACTCAATATTACTTCCCCAACATTTTTATTGTTTCATATTTTTAATTGTGTGCCCACATCTTTCTAGAGTCTTGCCCAATGGCATATGGTAAGTAAGAGAGTAGACTGTGTTTTCTGGAACACTTATACAAAATAGTGCTGCAGCAAGTTAGTAAGATGATGAAAGCTTTCATTGAACACTTGATCAGGTAACTTACGTGGAGAGGGATAGACTAAACTTGACTGATGGTGCTCCAAAGTCAGGGGACAAGTTTCCTTCTCAGAACTAATATAAAAACTGCTGTTGAGTTTTGTTATTATCTTGAAGACAGCTGAGAGTCTGGATTGAGTAATTAAGATGCTAATTGGAAATTCACCATTCATCAGAGGAAATCACAATGAGTCAACTGTCTTTTCTTTCTTTCTTTCTTTTTTTTCTTTTTTTAAGTGTTTTCTCTGATGATGGCAGATGTTGAGGTTGTGAATTCATTGCGTGCCCTAGATGTAGAGACATCTTCTATTCAAGCTGGGTTTTTCTCCTGTATTTTTGTTGATTGTCTACTTAAATTAACCTTACCTAATGAGATGGAGATTTGATGGCTATGTCTGTAATTTACTGGCTGTGAAATTAGTTAGTCTGGATAATTCATCCCATGGGTGACAAGGGTGAGATCACAGAGTAAACCACCAGGTGAGAGTAAAGAATATGAAGAATGGCTCTTCTGCTATTACATACACAGATTTTGTATGTGGAGGCTAAGAAGAAAATGTGTATGGCAAGCACAGCCTCTAGGTAACCCCAATTAATCATCAGTCCACCTTTATGCCCAACACTTCCCATTGGGAGTTTAGCTGGGTCAGACCTGCTACGTAAGAGGATAAAACCACCAGATGTCAGTATTGGTGCACAATGACTCTAAGGAAACTTCCTCCTTGGCCAAAGCATAAAATTTCACTTATGGAAAGAAAGAAATAAGCAGTGAGGCAGTACAATATGTAAATTATTCAATTTTTTATTCTTTTTTCTGAAGAGAAGTTGACTTACTCTAGAAGAAAACTATCTAAACTCTTTTTTTTTTGAACCTTTGTATAAGACATTTGGGGTTGGATTGTTACTAAATTAGCCATGTTTTGTTTCAAGAAATTCTAAATAGACATTCCTTGAGGAATGAGAAGAAAAGGACAAAATTCTGTAAGTCCATCAATATGTAAATGATAACTTTAGTTATATATTTACTATAGGGCTTCTTAGAATTTATAATGAGTTTATATGTCTCACAAGTCTTCAAGATGGGATAAAGGTATGCATTGCTTTCAATATTATTTGGCCTTGTTATTAAAGGATGTAATTTACTAAGAATACTCTTTGTAAATACTAATTGTTTTCTTTGCTTTGCAAATAAAATGTTCTTAGTACAAAATGTTTATGTGATCAGCTGACAATGATTGAAATTATTGAACCTGAGAAACAGAAAAGAAAAGAATAATGAAAAGTAATCATAGTCTAAGGGAGCTGTGAGAC
Organism: Colobus angolensis palliatus; assembly: GCF_000951035.1. Taxonomy (NCBI): domain Eukaryota; kingdom Metazoa; phylum Chordata; class Mammalia; order Primates; family Cercopithecidae; genus Colobus; species Colobus angolensis. Next base: position 1,051,048 of record NW_012118644.1, read on the forward strand.
ACCATCAGGTGAACTAGTGCAAACCTTATAGGAGTAACAGAAGAAGAGAGCAGAAAGGGAAGAAAGAAGAGATAATAAATATTTTACATATAAATATAGATTGAATAATCTACACTTTAAAACTTTCTAAATTTGATAAGGCACATGAATATACAAATCTAAGAAGCCTAATAAACTTCTAGCAGGAAAAACTCAAAAAGATTCACACTGAGACATGTTGTGTTCAAATTGTCAAAAGCCAAAGACATAACATAGTCTTGAAATCATTAAGAGAAAAATGTTTCATCTCATGTAAGGGCATCTCAATAAGTTTAATAGCTGCTTTCTCATAAAAAAGCGTAGTGGTTTTGAGGCAGTGTGATGATGTATTTAAAGTACTGCAAAAAAAAAAAAAAAAGATTATCTATATCTGACTAAACTGTCTTTCAAAACTGAGAGAGAAATTTAAGATATTTCCAGATCAACAAAGGCTAAGAGAGTTTATCACTATTAGACTTGTCCTATAAGAAATGCTAAAGGAAGTCCTTCAGGTTGAAATGAAAGAACACTAGAGAGTAACTGAAAATGTATATACATAAAAAAGATCTTTAATTATGGTAAATAGATGGGCAGATATAAAATACAATATTACAGTATTTTTGGTTTGTAACTCCAATTTTAATTTTCAACATAATTTAAAAGGAAAATACATTAAATTTATAAACCTATGATATTGAGCTCATAATTTATAAAATAAATTTATGAATGACATTAGTAATTTAACAGTGGTGATAAGGGGCCACAGCTGTATAGAACCAGAGTTTTGTATGCTATTGAAGCTAAGTTGATACCAATTCAAATTAGATTGCTATAATTTTAGAATATTAAATATAATCCTTGTGATAACTACAAAGAAAATGTCTAAAGAACATCTATACTAGAAATTGAGAAGAAAATAAAAATACTCCAGTGTAAGTAAATCATCTAAACAAAAAAGAATATATTAGTGGAGGAAATGAGGTACAAAAAATAAAGCTATGAGATACTATGTTTCATACATAAAGTTTAGGTATGAGACTTACAGAAAACAAACACTAAAGTAATGGAAGTAATTACTTCCTTATCTATAGTTACCTTAAATGTAAATGGATTAAAATCCCAAAGAAAAAGCAGAGATTAGCGGAATAAATTTAAAAGAAAACATACTTCTACTATTTGCTACCTTCAAGAGGTTAGTATTAGATCCAAAGACACACATACATTGACAGGAAAGTATGGAAAAATATTTTATTCAATTAGTAACCAAAAACAGCTGGAGGAATAAACATTAGGGTCACCCTACAAGGTAAAGAATCATGACCAGCTTAGGCCTATACTAATATCAGCCGTGTAGACCATAAGATCCCACAGATTCAAATGTGCTTCAAGTGTCAGTGGCAGTATGGATGCTCCTTAGAACTTTCGACAGGTGAAATGCAATGCAGGCCCTCAGGGTTTTGGAGCAAATCCCTGTCATCCTGCACAGATAACTACTCATCTTTCGAGAAACAGATCTTGATCTGTTTCTGAGTGGACCTTAGTAGAGACTGAATACTTTAACATGGCCACCAAACTGTTCATCACAAACTGAAGATTATCTAATCCATGAAGTCATAAAGTTGGACATGCATGGCAGTACTCTACCATCAAATGGAAGCGGTATACACATTATTGAGCCCAAGCAGACCCTGAAGACACAAGTAAATTATATAAACAAGTGGGCCAAATGTCCATGGATTCCACTGTTGCTACATTACCTTCTTTCTCCGAGGTTGCACCTCTGGTCTATAGAGAGTTCCCTATAGTCAGTTGCAGAGAAAGAGAATAATGGACCTGATTTAGAGATGGTTCTGCTTGATATGAGAGCACCACCTGAAAGTGGACAGCTGCAGCACTGCAGCCCCTTAGTGGGATATTCCTGAAGGATGATGGTAAAGGGAAATCCTCCCAGTTGGCACAATGTTGAAAAACATGAAGATATTTGTGTCTCATATGAATGTCTACCAAAGAGGAACCTCAGTAGAAAATTTTAATAATGAATTGGATAACATGATCCATTCTGTGAATCCCAGTCACCCTTCTTCCAAGCACTCCTGTCCTCACCCAATGAGTCCATGAAGAAAGTGATATGGTGGCAAGTCTATGTTGTCTCAATAATGTAGACTTGCACTCACTGAAGCCAGCCTGGCTGTGGTCACCACTGCATGCCCAACTTTCCAGAAGTGGAGAACAATACTGAGTCCACAGTATCACACCATTCCGCAAGGAAATTATCTATGTAGTGGCAGACGGATTACACTGCATTGCTTTCACTGTGGAAGAGGAAAACATTTCATTCTTACTGGAATAGACACTTTAAATACTGATTTGCCTTATCTGCAAGTAATGTTCCTGACAAAACTGCCATCAATGGACTTACAGAGTGCTGCATCCACTTTCATGTTATTCCACACAACAGTGCTTCTGAACAAATGACTGACTTTACAGCAAAAGAAGTGTGGCTATGGGCCAACACTTACAGAACTCACAGACCTTACCATGTTCCTCACTAGCCTGAAGTAGTTGACTTGATAGAAAGGTGGAATGGCATTTTGAAGGCTGCTCTTGCAACATCTTGTAGGGCTGGTGTAAGATTCTCCAGAAGGTTGAGTATACTCTAAACCACGTTTGATATATGGTGTTGATTCTTCCATATCCAAGATTAATGAGTCCAGGAATCAATGGGTGAAAATGGGAGTGGCACCACATTTTTTTTTTTTTTTTGGATGGAGTCTTGCTCTGTTGCCAGGCTGGACTGCAGTGGCACAATCTTGGATCACTGCAACCTCTGCCTCCCAAGTTCAAGCGATTCCCCTGCCTCAGCCTCCTGAGTAGCTGGGACTACAGGCACACACCACCATGCCCTGCTAAATTTTTTGTATTTTAGTAGACACAGGATTTCACCTTGTTGGCCAGGATGGTCTCGATCTCCTGACTTCGTGATCCGCCCACCTCGGCCTCCACCACTCATTATTACTGCTAGTGACTCACTAGCAAAATTTTTCCTTCCTGTGCCCACACTTTATGCTCTGCTGGCCTAGAGATTCAAGCTCCAAGAGAAGGAATACTTCCATCAGGAGATCTGACAATGATTTTTATTTAACTGTAAATTAAGGCTGCCAACCAGCCACTTTGGAATTCTCATGCTCTTGAATTAACAGGCAAAGAAGGGAATTACTCTGCTTGCTAGTGTATTGATCATGCCTATCATGGGATGTTGGATAATGTAGGTAAGGAGACTATGTCTGGAATACAGGAGATCCATTAGGATGTATCTTAGTAATAACATCCCTGGGATGACGATCAATGGAAAACTACAACAACCCAATCCAAATTCAGGCAGAACTCCTACAGCTCCAGTTTCTGGAGGAATGAAGATTTGGGCTACCCTACAAGGTAAAGAACCATAATCAGTTTATGTGTTCGCTGAAGGAAAAGAAAATACAGAGAGGGTAGTAAAAGAGGTAGTTATAAATACCAGCTGGGACCATGTGACCAGCTATAGACGTAAGGTCTGTAATGGCCCTCCATATTTCTTCCTTATTTTTATAATCCTTTATTTCTTATTTTGTTATGCACATATTCATACCAAAAGTGGAAGAAATATTCGTGATAATTTCTGTTCTCCTTTCTGTAACTGATTTAATGGTCATATTATATATAACTTATATAATATGTGAGTCTGAAACTAGAATGACCTCCTGATCATCTTTGTTTCTTTCCTTTCTTATTCCTTTATCATGTAACACAAGATGTATTGACTTTGTATCATAGTATTTAAGTATTGTTTGTGCATGATAGTATTTAAGTTATGGGATATCAAAAAGAAGAGTAAACATTGCTCAAGAATTTTACCTCCTCTTCTAGGGAAGGGGTTAGTGGATTGTTTTGGTTGTATGCAGGATAGTTGTGTCATGTTAGGTGGAATAATAACCTTATTATTGCCTTCATTTGAGATTAAATATGGTTTTAAGAGATGCATATGGGTGCCAAGTTGAAAAAAAGGTAAAATTGTGATATTTAATTTTATATATCAACCTGAGCCAGCCATGGAGTGTCCAGATACTAGGTCAAGCATTTTTCTCTGGGCATTTCTATGGGGTGTTTTGGGATGAGTTTAACATTTCAATTGCTAGATTACATAAAATAGATTGCCCTCCCTAATGTAGGTGAGCCTCATCCAATCAGTTGAAAACTTGAATGGAACAAAAAGGCTGAACTTTCCCCAAATAAGAGGAATTCCTCCTGCCTGACTGCCTCCAAATTGGGACATTTGTTTTTCCTGCCTTTGGATTTGAACTGAAACGTCAACTCTTCCTGTGTCTCAAGGCTTCTGATCTTTGGACTGTACTGCACAATTTGCTCTTTTTTTTTTTTTTTTCTTAGCCCAGGAGGTCATCCTACTTTCAGACTCATATAACCATTATGCCTTATTCTAGGCCAATTTATAAGAAAAGGTAAAAGCAACTGATTAGATAGTGTGCTTTACACACAAGATTTAGATAAAACATTTCAAAGCTAAATCTGTCAGAGTGCTTATGATAAATGAATTAAAAATAAAGAAGAAACTGCTGTGTTTTCAAGCATCCATAACCATATTCTAGATGCATTTGATTTTCAGGTTCTGGACCCCACTTTTTAACCCCCTTTCCCCATAAATACACCCAGCTTATTAACAATAAATATGCCTGTATGCTGGAGTGTAGCTGAATGATTCAACCTCAAGGCTGTTCCTTGATAATAACTTTGGTAAGATGTGATCACTGTTTTAGTGTTTGGTAAGATGTGATCACTGATAACTCTGGGAGGGTCCAGGAGGAGGTGGGAAAAATTAAGCTCAATTGAATTAATTGATATGGAATATATATAATTTCTCATATAACTCATATATATGTATACATATGCCTTTATTTTATATATTTTACAAATATCAGAATATTTAAAGTAGTGTCTTCATCATTTCAGGGGTTATAGATACCTTTCAAGACTCTAAAATCTATAATATATACACACATATGTATGTATGCATGTATATGTTTACATGTAGATATATAAAGAGAAATAGACATTGTATGTAATAAGATATGTGTGTTCATATGCATATATACATACACATATTCACCATATTTTAATTATGTAATTCATGAAAAGAGTTTGGCACATAGTACTTTTTTTAATGCTAGATAATTTTGTTGGCCATAATATTATATGATACAACTCAAGACAAATACTTTGATCACTGTTCTATAAACAAATTCTAAGTCATTTTTCTCTGAAATATGATGTATATAAATCAATTAAGTGTTTGGTTGTGGTCTAGGAGTCAAAACAGAGAAAGTATATAATTTCTTCTTCTAGATTACATGCACACATATATACACATTCTAGATTACACACATATGTGTACATAACATGTACACATGCTAGGTATCTATACACACAAGTACATATGTATACACATACAAGCATATATTCTATAGTTTATCTATGTATCTATCTATATCTTTCTATCTTTCCTGTGTACATGTCATATTTTGTTTAAAAATTTAGGGGGTTTATGGAACTCAGATTAAGAACAGTTGACAATTCAACATCCCTTCTAATAAAAACCCTAAAAAATCAAGATAGAAGGAACATATCTCAACTTAATAAAAGCCATATATGACAGACCCACAACTAGTATCATACGAAATGGGGAAAAACTGAAAGCCTTACCTCTAAGATCTGCAACATGACAAGGATGCACACTATCACTACTATTATTCAATATAGTACTGGAAGTCCTAGCTAGAACAATCAAACAAGAGAAAGATATAAAGGGCATCCAAATTAGAAAAGAAGAAGTGAAATTATCCTTGTTTGCAAATGATATGATCTTATGTTTGGAAAAACTTGAACACTCCACAACAAAACTATTAGAAATTATAAACAAATTCAGTAAAGTTGCAGGACAAAAAATTAACATACAAAATTCGGTAACATTTCTATATGGCAACAGTGAATATGTGAAAGAAAAATGAAAAAGTAATCCCATTTACAATGGCCACACATAAAATTCAATACCTAGGAATTACCTTAACCAAAGAAGTGAAAGATCTCTACAATGAAAACTATAAAGCACTGATGAAAAAAGTTAAAGGGGACGCCAAGAATTGGAAAAATATTCTATGTTCGTGGGTTGAAAGAATCAATATTGTTAAAATCTCCATGCTGCCCAAAGTAATCTACAGATTCAGTGCAATCCCTATCAAAATACCAATGACATTCCTCATATAAATAGAAAAGACAAAAGTCTTAAAACTTATATGGAACCACAAAAGAGCATAATATTGGCATTAAAAAAACACATAGGCCAATTAAACAGAATAGATATTCCAGAAATGAATCTACACACCTACAGTAAACTCACATTAAAAAAGGTACCAATAACATATACTGGGGAAAAGACAGTCTCTTCAATAAATGGTGCAGAGAAAACTGGGAATCCATATGCTAAAGAATGAATCTTAACCCCTAGCTCTCACCATATACAAAAATGAAATCAAAGTGGATTAAAGACTTACATCTAAGACCTCAACCTATAAAGCTACTACAAGAAAACATTTGTGAAAATCTCCAAGACATTGATCTGGGCAAAGATTTCTTGAGTAATACCTTCCAAGCACAGAAAACCAAAGGAAAATGGATAAATGGGATCACATAAAGTTAAAAAGCTTCTGCACAGCAAAGGATGCAATCAACGAAGTGAAGAGACAGCCCACAGAATGAGAGAGAATATTTGTAAACTACCCATCTGACAAAAAATGAGTAACTAGAATATTATAAGGAGCTCCAACAACTCTATAGAAAAAAATCTAGTAACTCATCAAAAAATGGGCAAAAGATTTGAATAGACATTTCTCAAAAGAAGACACAAATAGAAACAGGCTTATGGAAAGATGCTTAACATCATTAATCACCAGAGGAATGCAAATCAAATCTATAAGGAAATATCATCTCACCCCAGTTAAAATGGCTTTTATTCAAAAGATAAGCAATAACAAATGTTGGCAAGGATCTGGAGAAAAGGGAACATTTGTACACAGTTGGTGGTAATGTAAATTAGTAAAATCACCACGAAGAACAGTTTGAAGGTTCCTCAACAAACTAAAAATTGAGCTACCATATGACCCAAAAATCCCATTGCTGGGTATGTACCCCAAATACAGGAAATCACTATGTCGAAGAGATACCTGCACTTCTATATTTGTTGCAGCACTGTTCACAATAGCCAAGATTTGGAACAATCTAAGAGTCCATCAACAGATGAATGGATAAAGAAAATGTGGTGTACGGAGTACTCTTTAGCCATAAAAAGGAATGAGATCCAATAATTTGCAACAACATGGATGGAATTGGAGATCATTATGTCAAGTGAAATAAGCCAGGCACAGAAAGACAAACATCACATATTCCCACTTATTTATGGGATCTAAAAATCCAAACAATTGAACTTGGGCATAGAGAGTAAAAGGATGGTTACCAGAGGCTGAGAAAGGTAGTGGGGGATTGGGGAAAAGGTGGGGATAATTAATGAGTACAAAAAAACATAGAAAGAATAAATAAGACCTACTGTTTGATAGCACAATAGAGTGACTATAGTCAATAGTAACATAATTGTGCATTTTAAAATAACTTAAAGAGTATAATTTGATTTTTCTAACTCAAAGGATAAATGCCTGAGGGGATGAATATACTATTTTCCATGCTGTGCTTACTTCACATTGCATGCCTGTATCAAAACATCTCATGTTCTCCATAAGTATATACACCTACTATGTAACCCTAAAAATAAATTCCCAGCATAGTCATTCTTCAAAAAAAAAAAAAGAAAAGAAAAGAAAAGACAGCTGACAAATAGAGAATAGGTCAACCTTTGAGAGACAATGAATCTTCAGTCACTGAAGTTCCAGGATCAAGGTTATAACTAATTTGTGAGGATACTGTAAAAAAAAAAAATTTACTGCCCTGGATTCATTGAAACTGCAGTATCCTATGAGGTATTCTTAGAGTTTCTGCAGCTATTTCCATTTGTTATTAATTCAAACAAACAAACAAATTCTTTATTTACTCATCTTAAGAGTATATAGGTTAAACCAATTGTTTGTTTTGAAATTTTTGGGACTTACAGGTCCTCAAAGGACCTATAAAGTTGTAGGTAATATTACCGTAAAAAATTTAAGTGCTAGATTGAAATACAGAGACCAAGAGTTCCTCAAATTCTGAAACACTAAGATTTTTTAATGTACAATTTATTCGAATGTTAAAAAAATTTTCAAGCAAAATTGTATTAGTTTACCTATAAGGGTCATGTTGTATGCAAGACAAAGACATAAAAATATAGGCTGTATATTACTGGGCCAAAAATACTTCTATAATATATTCATGAAAATACTGTTGTTGATGATTACAATGATGATGATCAAAAGGATTGAATATTTATCCCACAGAGTATGATTAACATTTTGCTTATATAATTTAAATTAATTTTTATTCCAACCCTAAATATATACTTTATTATTATTCTTTTTTAAGAAATTAACAAAACTGTATGGCTTTAGACATTTGTAAGTCATTTGACCAAGATAGAGTAGATAAGTAGTGAAGAGGCTTTGAACTTAGATATCCTGCCCCTGAATATGCTTTCAAAACTGACATGCTGACCATATTTCAAATATTCACAGGATTTATACAGAAGAGAGTTAACAATGTGAGCAGTCAGAGGCCAGTGGGTCAAATTAAATGGAATGGACATTCTTTCTATTTTTAATTTTAATGGAAAATAATTGCATATATATGTATAGAATACAAAGTGATGTTATGAGAAATTTGTGTTATAGAATGATTAAATCAAGCTAATTAACATATCATTACCTCAGATGTTTATTTTCTTTTGTGGTATGAACATTTAAAATCTGCTCTCTTAGCAATTTTGCAACATACATTACATTATTATTAACTATAAAGTCACCTTGCTGTACAACAGATTTCAATAACTTATTCTTTCTCTGTAAGTGAAACTTTGTACCCTTTGACCAACACCTCCCCAATCCCCTTCTTACAAATAGAATCAGATATTCTTAAGCCATAAACATATGACAATAACATTATGGCAGCATATTAGTTTGAAATAATAGTCTACAACATATGACTTTTACTTCTACTATCTTGATGAATTTTTACAATAATTATAAGTAGAAGTATATACTTATTCCCATTTCACAGAGGGGGAAACTGAGGTTCAAACAAGTAAAGTCACTATCAAGGTTGCTACTTAATTAGTGGAAGAACAAGGGCTTAAATTCTTACTAAGGCCTTTATTTATACTATAATGCTTCTCATAATAGTACTGTGAAGCTAAATTTGATGAGAATGTGATTAAAAGTATTATTCTAGAGCTCACTCTCACTCTCCTCATCGCTACTGAACTCTATCACTTACAAAATGTTTAGGGATGCCATTATAGAGGATAACAGTGAGTAGTATTAACTTTAAGGAGTTATTATAATCAATTACATAATTCATCAGCTATGCATGGACATATATTGAGTATACATTAAACATTTAATAAAGGTTAGCATTTTGTTACTATTACTCTGTTTTCAAAGATGGAATCTAAACCAAGAATACAAGATTTGAACAGCTACTAAGAAAATGCACTTTAGTATTCTTCAGTTAAGGGTTATGGAAAACAAAACAAAATGCAACATAATGAAAATCAAATTGGGAAGTAGGTGGGACACAGTGCATAGAAACACAGTTATTGAATCGTAAGATTATAGATTTAAGAAATCATATATTTTTAGAAATCAAAGACTCACAGACTCATAAACCACCAAGTTATGCATTCACTCAATAGCACTAAGAATTAACACTTGAAATCACAAGTTCCTGCTGAATATATCTGGAAAAACACTATCTTGTTTCTGTTTGAATATTTTTTTGATCAGGGATGGCTTGTTCCTTGGGGTATCCAATTTCTGCCCTGGATATCCATAAAAAATAGTAAAGTAATTGATATGGTTTGGCTGTGTCCACACTCAAATCTCATCTTGAGTTGTAATTCCCACAATTCCCATATTTTATGGGTGGAACCCAGTGGGAGGTAATTGGGTCATGGTGGTGGATCTTTGCTATGCTGTTTTTGTGATAGTGAATAAGTCTCATGAGATCTGATGGTTTTATAAAGAGGAGTTCACCTGCACAAGCTCTGTCTTTGCTTGCTGCCATCCATGTAAGATGTGACTTGCTCCTCCTTGCTTTCCACCATGATTGTGAGGCTTCCCCAGCTATGGGGAACTGCAAGTCCAATTAAACCTCTTTCTGTTGTAAATTAATCAGTCTTGAGTAGGTTTTTATCAGCAGTGTGAAAACAGACCAATAAGGTCATGAATATATTAAGTCAAAATACATCCTCCCAGTCCAGCTCACACTGACCCATTTCAGAACCATAAAATTGAAGACTAATCGACTTTTGAATGATGAAAGAAGGCACCATGGAAAAATGCCTTTTCCTCTTTACCTTGGCTTTTACTCTTTTACTGTTACTCCTTACCATCTCTTTCCTCTTACCCTCATCTCATCTTTGCTTCCTATTTTTTCCTTAAACACTTGAATCCTGATGAAGAAAAAGTTATTGTGACATGCAGAATATGTTAACACATGCAGTTTTAACTTATTAAAATATAAGGGAAGTTGGACAATATCAAGTCTTTCTTCAACAGGGTACAGAGGAAAGAGGTGAAGTGATTTGTCCAAAGTCAACTCATTAGTTAGCATGAAAACATACAACGTAGTATGTATAGAGATTAACATGGTAAATGTGGAGTCCGTGGGATTGTTTGTTTGCTTTCCACTTTAATTTCATGTAATAAGACTATATTTAAATGGACTAGATAGGAGGGGCCCTAAAGTACTCTGTCTATGTTGTGAATTTCATTCCCAGGTAAATGCAAAGATGATTTTTTACTTTGTTTCTGAAAAGGCACGCATGACAGAGGGATCTTTCTTTTTTTCCTGCTTGTCATTTTGTCCAATCGCCCAGATAGTTCCTATTTTCGACTCTAAATTCAGGGCATGATACTGCCTTGTGCCTTTGGAAGGAGAAAGTTAAAGAACGCAGTGGAGCAGTGAGGCAGAGAGAGACTCTGGAGCCAGTTGGAATGGTCTGTTCACAGGGGACCAGCAGAAAGATGTCGGGCAAGAAAAGAAGTAGGTCTTTTTAAAAGGAGATGCTTATTAAATATTCTATCAGCAAGATACCTAAGGAGCTTCACTCTAGGGTGAAATGGAGAACTCACTTATGGAAGTCAATTCAGCCTCATTTCTGATCCCAGTGGAGGCAGATGGAGAAGTAGCCGAATAAAATTTATAATGAAAAATCAGGGAGGCAATGGTTGAAATTATGAGAAGCAGATTCTTATCCTGCCTGTTGCACTGAAATATCTGAATGACCTTGGGCAAGTTACTCTCCCTCTCTGAATCTCATTTCTGTCTGCCCATTAAATGACTAGACAATTTCAAATGCCACTGGCAATTTTAACATTCTCTTGATTCTAGATAATAGCATTCCCTGAACCATAATACATGTGAAAGAAAGGCTGAAATAGTAGAATAGGATCTGTTCCTTTTACAGTAAACTTTTGGAAAGTATTCCAGATACATTTGGGACATGCCATTCTTCCAATTACCTGAGTGCAGAGATGCATAATGCTGCCTTTAGTCATTGAATGACATTAATCATGTCAGTTCCCTTTTCTACAAGAATGACTGCTTTAATGGGAAACTCCAGCCACTGTCAACATACCAGGGGGAGTGAAGAAGAAAGGGTAGATGAATGGGAGGGTGTCATTAAAAAGGAAATGATCAATGAGGAATCAAGCTCTTGTGTGCCGAGAGTGGAATGGAAGTTGGAGCCTGACTTGAAGAAGCCTGACCCATTGTCTCTGGAGAATATTTAAAAATGTTCAACAGTAAATTGAAGATCCTCTTTTCTACATACCTTCATGCATATCACCCTATGCAATGGAGGCTGTGTCATATAACAGTTAAGAGTGCTGGCTATGCACTTAGTCTGGTTTTGAATCTTGTCTACTGTTTTCAAGTTGCAGAACTCAGTTTTACTAACTAAATATTGGAGATAATAATAGTGCCTATTTGATAGGATCATTGGAATGATTTAATAAGATAATGCCTCTAAGATGATTAGTGTAGGGCCTGGAACATACTAAGTCTTTGTAAAATTAGCTGGTATCACCTCCCTTTAATTCTGTTATTTGCAGGTTTCATTTACATTGTTTCACTTAGTCCTCACAAAAACTCTCTGAGGTATCTTAGGAAATACCATAGTACAGATGAAGAAACCACAGTTCAGTGATATTTAGAGTCAGATAAGCTCTGAAGTTGGTTCCAGAACAAAAGATGGTCTGTCCTACAGCAAATGAGTGCACATATACCAAGTACCAGTGCTATCCCAGAAAGCCTGTTAGGTACTTTTGTATACGTTCTCAACTCTCGTGGGAATCCATCTTGTTTGTGTAAAGATAATTGAGGTTTATGGAAAGCAAGTGATTTATTTAATAATGCTTGGCCAGTTAAAAACAAAAACAAAAACCGGGTTTAAATCAGATCCTAGGACACTATGCCCAGTGTTCTTTATCTCATATTCTGAGTGGTCCACTAATCAATAATTAATTCATCACATAGCCTTTGGTGAAAATATGGGCACATTTAAAAACTACATTAGAAGCTGAGCCCCTTACATGACTCAAATAATGCATCCAAAATCCATATTCAGTATTTTCAGCAGTGATTCTCAAAAATCGTGAGGAAGTTGTCAGAATCAAAACAGAGTCACTGATGCTAAGAAAATAACAAATAGAGCCAGGAAAGGCCATGAAGAGAGGGTTACCATGTTTGCACGCCTGTTAACAACAACAACAATGACCACAAAACCTTGCACAAAGGCCATTGCAACCTTACACAAAGTATCTTCTTCAAGGACATATGCCCATCCACTGTCTGTCCAGTTTTGGATTAGTGTCACCCTTGTTATTGATCTTGGTGGCCAAGAATAATTATTTTAAGACAATTATGTAATCCCTATTTTTTAATTTGAAAACCGTACTCTTCCATTACCTACCTGAACATGCATATAGTTTACTATCACATACGTATTCCCACTGCAGTATTTTATTCTTAAGTACATTTCTTTTAGAGAGCTTCTCTTTGTTTCTAATTTACTTTGGCAATAGTTTTCTCCAAAATTATTTAAAGATCAATAATTGGTCCATTTTCCCACAGGGTACCCTGTCAGACAGGACAGAATGACAACTTATACCATGAGCTTTGAAGACAGGCATAGAGCTATCTATGAGGTCATATTTCATGACATTTACCAATTTTGTGTCTTTATAAACATTACTTTTTAAATTTCAATTTTCTTATCTACAAAGGAAAAACAATACTATCGCTCTGGGTCATTATGAGGATTAATTATGTAATTGGAGCTAACAGTGCTTACTCATTAAAAGATAATATTTAGAAAGGGAAATTTGTTTTACACTGCAGATTTAAACTTAGAAATTCCTATGTATATGCCCTTATATTCATAGAAATGGCTCATATATATTCATCTATATAAGATTATGATCAATATTAAAATTAATGAGTAAAACAACTTTATAAATGTGTGCATGCATGTGTATGTGTGTGTATTATCGCCAAGAGCGTACTGATTGGCATTTTCCTTACAATGTGGAGAAATGTCCATGAAAGTTTCACTCTGACTCTTACAATATGAGTTTACAACAGAAAGACACTGGATGTATTACAAGGCATATGGTAAGCAAGAAGATGAAAAACTAGCACTTACTCAATGTACTTTGAAAACACAAAAAGTTAACCTTGGACAGAAATTGTCCCGGGGATATATAACTTTGATGCAGTCTATGAATGAGCTAAAGAACTTTTAGATGTCTCTTAACTTCAATTATCACTCTCAGTTAATTTTTGTTGAGTGTTCACTAAGTCAAGGGAAAATATAAATATAAGCATAATTGCAGAGACCCATTGGTATTGCAGCTCTGTCCAACAGGATTTTCATTGATGATGAAAATATTCTCTGTGCTCTCTCTTACTGCATCTAGCCTGAAAGACTGAAGAATTTATAAATTTTATTTAATTTTAAGTAAGTTAAGTTCAAATAGCTTCATGTTGGTGTGGATATTATATTGAACAATACAGGCAATAAAGAAATGGCATTGCTCTCTGAGTCAGGCAACTTAAACTCTAGTTTCAACCCTACTTGTATGGGGTGTTTGTGTGTGTTTGTGTGT
>NW_012118644.1:1065769-1073618 GCF_000951035.1 Colobus angolensis palliatus
CAAAATTTTCTTATTAATAGACCAACAGATTTCACTAGGAACAAGATTAAAAACATGTGGCATTGGAGCCATTAATGCTGATTCCTGTGCTCATGGCAGACATCACTAATCAATCATCACACTTTTTTTTCAGCTAGTCAGGTATAGCATTAATATTCTTCTCCACAGGATGCTGCAGCAAGCACTTATCAATCGAATACAGTTGGCATGTGAAAAAGAGCTTATATGCATTCTCTGTAATAAATAGCTTTTGCAGTTCCTTCCAACTTCAAATTACTTGACTGAATCCAAAGTGTCTTGCATCTTAAGATGAATAGAATCTTATGGAAGCAGAACATGGTTGTCCTTCTTGAAGTCAAGTTGGAAATAATTAATCATTGTGATACAATCATTTAAGAATTTACCTAAATAGTTTTGAACCTATTTGTTGACCATATGGTGGAAAAAACTGTGAAGTTAAAATAACAACAAATTAATGCTAGTTCTAGCTTCTTTAGTTATTGGCTCATAGGAGCCATGAAAAGTATTTGAGGCTCAGTGTCCGCATTTGTTAAATATGGAGAAGTATATCCTCTATTATATCAATTTCATTTGCAGTTAATTAATAGCAGCAACATACTTAACAAGGAAAAAGTACTATTAATATGCCAGTGGTGAAGTGTGGTCATTTAGCATTTCTAGATTGCATTTCACTAAAAAGCACAGCAAACATTTACTTATATTAAAATTATGGCTTTTATTTGTAAAAGGCTATAGGATGAGAAGGATTATTTGTAATAGTTGTTCATGTATACACACTCAGCCTCACTAGTTCTTGCTATTGGGGATTTTACATTAAGATTAAATATATATGCATGGGATATGAGGTGTGATAAATGAAAGAGAACCAGGAGGTCATCGATTACAAGTGGGGTACCACAGCAAGCAGACTCTAAGATGCAGATTAGCATGGGTGAGGTTAAATTACAAAATACTCTTGGGATAAGCAACTGTGGAAGAAAAGAAAAATTGTGAATAGTGCTGCAAAAACCATATGTGTGCATGTGTCTTTATAGTAGAATGATTTATAATCCTTTGGGTATACACCCAGTAATGGGATTGCTGGGTCAAATGGTATTTCTAGTTCTAGATCCCCATGAGGATCTTTTATGACCCTTTCTAGCCTATTCTGTATTCTATTGTTGCTGTAACAAATTGCCTCAAACCTAGTGATGTCAACAATACAAATTTACTATCTTAGAGTCAGAAGTTCAACACTAGTTTCACCAGGCTAAGATCAAAGTATTGGTAGAACTTAATTTCTTTCTGGACATTTTAGGGGAGACTCTGTTACCCTGCATTTTTCAGATTTAAGAGTCTGCCATATTCCTTAGGTCATGACCTCCTTGTTCCATCTTCAAAGCCAGGAACATTGCACCTCTCTGACGTTGCTTTTATAGTCATATCTCTCACCGACTCTGCTTCTGCCTCCCTCTTTCACTTTTAAGGACCCTTGTGATTACAAGGGGACTGCCTAGATAGTGCAGCACACTTTCCCTAGTTAAAGGTCATTTGATTAGCGACCTCAATTCCATCTCCAACCTTAATTTCTCCTTGCCGTGTAATCTAACATATGCAAATGCTCTGGGATTAGGACATGAATGTATTTGGGGGATTATTATTCTGCCTACCATGAAAGGTAACCACTATTTTGATTTCTAGCATCATAAATTGGTTTTGTCCTTGAATTTGATAAATGAAATCTTATGTGTTGTTCTTTTGTCTGTCTTCTTTCACTGACGTATTTTTGGGTCTTATCTTTATTATCAATAAATTGTTATTTTTATTTTTCTGTAGCATTTCATTAAATAAGTATACTGTACTCCATTCATCTATCGTGCTGTAAAAGAGCATTTGGTTTGTTTATAGAGTGTGTCTATTACGAAAAAGTCTGCAAACATTGTTTACACAGTGTTGTGTGGCCACCTGAACTCCTTTCTACCAGGTATATACTGAGGAGTGGAAGTATTCAGCTATGAATTAGGCATCTGCTTTTAGGTTTAGTGGAAACTGACATCTCATTTTCCAAAGTGGTTTCACTATCTTATAATTGTACCAGCAATGTGAGAGAGTACCAGGTACTCCTCATCCTAGCCCACACTTCATATTGTCTGTCCTTTTCACATTAATCATGATGGCTGTTCAGACGTATCTCTCTGATTGCAATGAGATCGCCTTGTGATTTAATTTGCTTTTCTCTGATAGCCAATGACGTTAAATGCCTTTTAACATCTCAATAGATGTTAATAGCCAATGCTATTCGCATATCTTTTTTGTGTGTAGTATCTATTTGAGTCATTTTTTAATTGAATTTTTAGTTGGATTTTTTATTTATAGAAGTTTGTTATATAACCTAAATATAAATCCTTCTCAGATATAGGTATTTCAAATAGTTACTTCCAGTCTGTGACTTGTGATTTTACTTTGTTAATAACGTTATTTAAGAAACAGAAGTTTTTAATCTTAAAAATATTCTTTTAAAATTTTATTTTATTGTTAGGGCTTTTTGAGTCCTATTTTAGACAATTCCACCTATAGAGCGCTTATTTTAACATACCCTATATTTTCTAAAACACCAACTCTTTCACATTTAGGCCCATGAATTATCTCAAACCCATTTTTGTACATGATATGAGGCAGAGGTCAAGGTTTATCTTTTCCCTATAGTGTCTAATTATTCAAATTCTAGTTGTTGAAAAGACCACATTTTTCAAATTAAATGCAGTGGCATTTTCTTAAAAGTAAATCAAATGATTATTAGGTATGAGTAAATAGTTGTTTAATTTTTACTTTTGAGATAACGTGATTGATTAATTTATAACATCAACCATGTTAATCTTTTGCTTGAGTTCGGTCCCTGATTCAAACCATGAAATGATTAATAATTCCAGTAAGATGTTTTCCCAGTGATGGTATACATTCAGACCCAATCATTTCATATTTATGGAGCCCATGGAAATATGAAGTTGGGTTCCTTTCTGCAGTATCTTCTACACATTTCAATAGCTTGAGCTTATACTTTCATATTATTATGAGATAAATTCCTTAGTAAGAAAAAAGTGACAAATACTAAAACATTTACTCAGTGCTTATTGTATGTTAAACACATGATATTCATGATTCATGTTTGACCAGGGCTTCTTTCAGCATGACATGAGTACACATGAGCAATTAATAGTCATTGTTCCATGCACTTGTTTAAGAAATCCTAGAGGCAATATTATTCCCTATTTTATAGATGAATGATAAGTCTCAGGAGGATAAAGTTACTTTCCTAAGTTCATGAAACGTTAAATGTAAGTAAGCCATGCATTTTAGGCCTACCGTCTTAAAATTTTAATTTTGGAAGAAATCTTAATGTCTATTTTCTTCAACTCACTTTCAATCATCCATCCCATCCCAGGTGGTCAAAAGGTCTTTCAAAAATATGCTTGAAAAACCTGAGTGGCAAACTGTTGTTCTTTTTTTTTTTTTTTTTTTTGAGGCAGAGTCTTGCTCTTTTGCCCCGACTGGAGTGCGGTGGCACCATCTCCGCTTGCTGCAAACTCCGCCTCCCAGGTTCAAGCAATTCTCCTGCCTCAGCCTCCTGAGTAACTGGGATTGCAGGCGTGCCCCACCATGCCCAGGTAATTTTTTTTAGTAGAGATGGGGTTTCACCATGTTGGTCAGGCTGGTCTCAAACTCCTGACCTTGTGATCTACGCGCCTTGGCCTCCCAAAGTGCTGGGATTACAGGCGTGAGCCACCACACCTGGCCAAATTGTTCATTTTTTAAAATGAAAACACATGCACTGGAAAGTAAAAATCTGATCTTTGGTTTAAGAAAATTATGAATACTGGCTCCGTAAGTATTAACTCTGTGACATTGAGTAAGTTACAGAGCATCCCTGAGTTTCAGATTTCTTACTGACCTTAGTAGAAAAAATAATATATATCTTATAGAATTATTTTTAAGATCAAATAAGATAGGGCCAACCTCTTACCTTGGAAAGACCATAGCATGTAGTAAATTCTAGGCATATGCTACTGTTATTGCTATGCCATCTTTGGGCAGCTCTAACTTTTAAAAACTTTCTGAATTAGAATTCACTTCTCTGCCTGTGGGACATTCAGAATATGGCACTGTCTTTCTCTGAATTATTTGAAGCCAGACACCCTGTTCCCTCTGAGTCTTTTTGTATCTAGGCTTACCTCCCGTTTCTTTCAACCTTATTTCAAATGTTGTGCTTTTAAGATTGTGAGTTACTTGGGTCAAATATGTGATTTTTTCCCCACGTATCCCTAAAAGTGACTAGCACAAGATAGATAAAAGAACCAAGGAATCAAAGAATGTTTGTTGAATGTATGAATGAATGAATGAATGAATGAATGGATTCCTCATATTCTTTTGGTCATTAATATTTATCATCACAGCATTTCTCCACTTAATTTTTAGGCCAGCATATCTCCATTGTAACATAATTGAATTTTTCATCACTGTAGATAGATTACATAGATGACATCTACCACTCCAATCCCTTAAACATCTTATAGGTATTGTTATATATATTATTGTTATACATATTTTAAATATGTGTATTATCTCAATCCTCATAGTATCTCAATTATATTAGATATCATTACTTTCATCTTAATGAAAAATAGACTGGTATTTAGAAAGGTTAAGTATTATAAGTGGGATATGAACTCAGGATTGTAATTTTTTTATGCCATGTTTGAGCCTTTCTTGTTGATGTTGTTGTTGTTTTTATTTCAGTACGTTTTGGGGAACAGGTGGTATTTGGTTACATGAATATGTTCTTTAGTGGTAATTTCTGAGATTTTTAGTGTACGCAACACCAGAGCAGTTCCACTGTACCCAATGTGTAGTCTTTTATCCCTCACACCCCTCCCACCCTTTCCCTCGAGTCCCCAACCTTTATTGTATCAGCCTTATGACTTTGCATCCTCATAGCTTAGCTCCCAGTTATTAGTGGGAACATACGATGTTTGGTTTTCCATTCCTGAGTTACTATATGTAATTTCATAGTTCAGTTTCTTAAACACACAGCATTACTAACTCAAAGATGAGTAGCTCCTAAGAAAGTAATTCTGGCCACTTGCCTTATGATTACAATGGAAAATTGTTCCGTTCTCTTAATTTCTCAGTTATTTTCTGGTATTTCTTCTCTCTTCTCATGTCACTCTCCTAACAAGGCCATCTCCACCCTTGGTAGGTTGTTATTAGAAACATTTCTGCATATTAACTTGAATTAAGTTACCTTTACACATAAAACAACATGTGAGTGGCAGGTCCTTCAACACACCTGGACACATGGGATGCATCTCATCTCTGCTAGTTTATGTGGCATAATGGCATCTCACTATGCTTCTTGATCCTTCTTTTTCCCTCCCTGGGTGCTGAACATCAACTGAGGCAGAACTTTCAAGACTGTCTTTGTTCCACTTCTGAAAAGTATCATTGGCATAATCTCAAAAAGAAGTCACATGTACTATTACAATTTTTAGTTGGATAATGCCAGAATAAATCTTCAAAGGAGGCAGACATATGATGGGGTGCAGTAGAGTAGGTTGGAAAAGGCACTAAATCCAGACTAAACCTTCCTGTCATTCAGAACTCCTGGTTATGTCCTGTCATCTCTCAGTCTCAGATTTCATATCTCCAAAATGAAAGTAAAGATCAAATGCGGCAAATAATGTGAAAGTACTCTGTTTTTAAAGATCATGGCAAAAAGCAAATATTATGAGAGGTCAGAAAATATATGGTGGTATTTTGGTAGATCCTCATTCAATTTCTTCAATAGAATCAAGATTATTACTTTTTACTTAATTTATCTTCATTCATTAGTTTATTCAAAAATGTTACTCAATATTAATCAAACTATCAAAATTATAATTAATACACAAAAATTAATCATTCCATGAATAAATGTAACAAAGAGAAAATATAATTAAAGTAATAATTGGAAGTATAACTGTGATATGAGCACCAAAAGGTATAATAATAAATACAACAAGAAAAAAAGCAGAATCTCTAAAATAATTGTAGCTGGCCGAGCACAGTGGCTCACATCTGTAATCCCAGGACTTTGGGAGGCCGAGGCGCACGAATCACAAGGTCAGTAGTTCTAGAGCAGCCTGGCCAACATGGTGAAACTCCATCTCTACTGAAAATACAAAAAATTAGCTTGGTGTAACGTTGGGCGCCTGTAATCCCAGCTACCTGGGAGGCTGAGGCAGGAGAATCGCTTAAACCCGGGAGGCGGAGTTTTCAGTGAGCCAAGATAGCTCCACTGTACTCCAGTCACAGCAACAGAGTGTGACTCCATCTCAAAAAAAAATACGTAAAAATAAGAAAAAAAAAAAAAAAAAAAAAAAAAAAAACCAAAAAAAGGAAAGAAAAAAAGGCTTGAATGGAAAGACATATTTTAAAGCTTTTGAATTTTTCTTAAGTTCTAGAAATATATGCATTTCTGCTACAGATTCCAAAGAATTTTTGGAGGAATCTTAATAGAATTATTCTAAAGTTCATCTGGAAGATGTAAGTATTCTTTTTAAGAATAATGTAATCAGTATTGCATAATTTTCCAGATGAACTTTAGAATAATGTTATTAAGATTATCCCCAAATTTATTTGGAATATATAATAGACATGCATACATGTAACAAACCTGCATGAAAGTTCAAAAACTTAACATAAAAGTTCAGAAAAAGAAAATTTAGAGGAGTTACCTCCCATGTGTATTAACGATATTTCAGAGCTACAATAAGTAAAATGTGTTCCTTTATTAGGATATAGACAGAGAAACATAAATAAATTTAGAACTTACAAAAGTAGACACTAGTGTGTACTGAGATTTAAAAATTTCAAAAGGTAGTTAAATCATTGGTTTGAAAAAATAAAATGAAATAGTCAATAAATGATGATCATCATGCTTTCAATTTAAGAGAAAAAAAATCAGCCTAGATTCTCATCTCATTCTGACACTTAATGTATTTCCGATAGATCATTCACTCAGTTGATTACTTGGGTCTCATTTTATTATGTTGTATTTTATTGTAATTTAAATAATATATCTTGAACCAAGCTCTAACCCTATCTCACCAGCCCTCATCAAACTCAGATAGAAACCCAATGGGTATTAGGCTAGGCAACCATCCCAAATGTCAAACACTATGCTAAAATCCTTCTCATCTCATTCCTGATTATTACAGTGACTTTCTTTGTGGATCAGGTTCTCCATGTCTTGCTCTTTCTCCTGTTAGAATTGAAGTGTAGCACAATACGCCCCCACCCAAAGTATGCCACGTTTTAAGGGCTATTTTGAGCTGAAGCCCATTGAGAGGAAGCAGATACAAGAAAAACTCTCTGCTCTTCCCTTATTTGCCTAAAAGCAGGACATACATTTATAAAGGTTTTCTTCCTAACTCTCTATCATGAAAAACAAAGACTGATCCCTGAAGAGTACCTATCTTAGACCCTTATCAGCCTGGAGACGGCACCAGCAGAAGCTATTATACTTTAACAAACTGTATTGATTAATTTTTATCCACCTTGGTTTCCCATGTATTTGTTTCCTCACAATTTGCTGCCCCTAGAGACTCAAGATCCTTTACCTTTGTCTTTTCATTTCTCTAAAAATGCATTGTTCTTTGTTTAAAATACTATATATGCCAGAGTTCTAAGTCACTTCTTTAAGAGTTACTCTTTTCCTGAGTTTTCTCTTAGATACAAATACATGTTAATAAACTTCTGTTTGTTTTTTCTCTTGATAATGTGGTGGTGGTGTGCAGGGGTCCCAGCTAAGAAC
>NW_012118644.1:1075220-1086962 GCF_000951035.1 Colobus angolensis palliatus
CAAAAAAAAAAAAAAAAAAGAATGATTGGTATTAGAATCTCAAATCTTATGTTTGCTAACTGTATATATTTGAGAAAAACAGCCAATTTATCTTTTTTTGAATTTATAAAATAGATTTAATACTACCTAGCTTAGCAGATGGCCTTATATATTAAACGAGATTTACATTTACAATACCAGTACATAATAAGTGATCAACAAAGCTTAGGCATTATTATTGGACAATAATCCTAACTTTTAATATGTAAGCAAACTTTCTACCTAAAGTTTCACAGAAGTATAATCAAAACTTTCATAATTAAACTATCCATTTTCACTTTTAATAATATAATTGTTCGTATTATTTTGGCATCTTTAAAGTTTATTTCGTATTTACCCAACTAGAGGGATCCTTGCAAACTGGTGCTTTCACTACTTTTTTATATGCTACTGGGTTAAACCTGAAACTATTACCTGACCTAACAGTAAATCAATGTTTATTTCTGCCTATAAGGCCATTACGACACCCTTCTATAAGGCTACCACACCATACCAGGTATCTATACTATCAGAAATCAAGAATTAAAGTTGCGGGATACTTCATATCTGGCAACACTTCTTCAACAACTCAACTGATAGATTCAAGATTTCAGTTTCTTCATGATTAAAAATGGAACTAACTCTACCTTCTCTAATTAACCAACAGATCTAAAATAGTTTAATAAAAATAGTAATATAAAGAAGTTATACATTGTTGTTTTTTGTCATTATTAGAGAACATATATTTACGGTAAGATTATAATTTATCCACTTTTAAAGCAACGTCAGCATATGACTCCAGAGATGGAAGAAGATCATCAAAGTGGGTTAACAGAAGACAAATTTCAGCTAATAATAAGTAGGAATTTTTAAACAATTGAAATGTTCTAAAAGAAATACACTTATTGAGATGCAGTGAGATCTGTGCTGCATTAAACGTTTACATCAAAGTTGTTGACTACTTCTAGGAGATTCATATGAGATACATCAATATTTCAACTTTGAAGTCTATTGCAACTCTAAAAATCAACTATTGAAAAGACTAAGAGAAGACAAATAGAGGGTGAAAAAAATAAGTAAATAACAGAGAACTTCTCTTTCTGACGAAGGTGGAGTATCTAGGATTGAACATCCTCCCACTGTAAAAATGACAACACTAGAAAAGTATGGCATTAGGCTGAGGAGGAGCGTGTCCCCTGAAACAAGGGGAGCAGATTAAGTGAGCCTTATGATTAGCTTTCTACTTGGAAGCACTTTGTGGTTAGCAGGTGCATGAAGCTGGTGGGGAAGGAGTGTCACAAAATGAGTTCAGAAAACTCATGGGACAAGATGTACATCATAGTCAAGGAAGACTGAAGTGGTTAGAACTTGTAAAGCAAAACACAAAAGAAGAGGAGGATCAGCGTAAAGAAAAAATACTTCAGAAATCTGCATGCGGGCTTCATTGTCTTTTGCTGAATAGCAAGATATGCATGCAGAAGGCGAAACTCCAGGAGAAGAATGAATGGGGAGGCAGAGATGGGCTGTGAGGTGAACAGTTCCTGGAGCTTACAAAGGATGAAAGACAGTCAAGTTCTGATTTGTTGAAATAAAGAAAATATCTTGAACACACAGACATTCAATGGATAACAAAGATAGAAAACACTTTAGCAATATGGCTAAAATAGTCCTGGAATAAAAGTCTACTTTATGCCCAAATTCAAAATTCTTAAAATAAAATGATTCAAGGTAAATATGTTCCATGAGTAATTTAATGGGCTGAAGCACAAAGTCCAATACACTTCAAAAGAATACTACATATAATTGTCAAAACTTGGAAACCACCAAGATTTTCTTAGTATGTGAATGGATAAATAAACTGTGTTACATCCAGACAACAGAATATTATTCAGTGTTAAATAGAAGTAAGCTACTAAGTCATGAAAAGACATGATGGAGAAAAATTAAATGCACCAATTAAAAGACACTAATCTGAAAAGGTTGGACAGTGTATGATTTCAAGTACATACATTTTGGAAAAGGTAAAACTATGGAGACAGTAAAAAAGATAAGATCAGTGGTTGCCATAGGTTGTGAGGGAGAGAGGAATGAATAAGACAAACATCGGGGATCTTTAGGGCAGTAAAACTATTTTGTATGATACTATAAAAGTGGAAATATGTCATTACACATTTTTCAAAATTCATATAATGAGCAATACCAACAGTGAGCCCTAAAGTACAAACTATGAACTTTGAGTAATAAAGATGTGTCAATCTAGATGTATAATCTTCGTTGATTATAATAAATATACCCTCCGATGGAGGATGGTAAAACGGTGGCGGCTACATATGTGTGAGGAAAGGGTTATATGGGATGTCTTTGTATACCTTCCTCGCAATTTTACTGTGTACCTACAATTGCTCTAAAGAACAAATTCTTGGGCCAGGCGCGGTGGCTCAAGTCGGTAATCCCAGCACTTTGGGAGGCCGAGACGGGCGGATCACGAGGTCAGGAGATCGAGACCATCCTGGCTAACACGGTGAAACCCCGTCTCTACTAAAAAATACAAAAAACTAGCCGGGCGAGGTGGCCAGCGCCTGTAGTCCCAGCTACTCGGGAGGCTGAGGCAGGAGAATGGCGTAAATCCGGGAGGTGGAGCTTGCAGTGAGCTGAGATCCGGCCACTGCACTCCAGCCTGCGCGATGGAGCGAGACTTCGTCTCAAAAAAAAAAAAAAAAAACAAATTCTTTTCAAGACAACAGTATAAAAAATCCAGCATTTTGTGATCTGAAGTTGACAGTGTAAAGCATCCCATGAAAAATTATCCTGCCAAGAACAGTGTCAAACTTAAATAATGAGATTCAGAAAATATGATTAAGTATAGAGTTTATTTGAGGGCAAATCTTGAGGGTAGCTGCCTGGGAAGCACCAACCCCAAATGAGTGAGGTCATTGCTCCAAAGTGGAAAGTTAAGGCTTCACCTATATAGACAAAGACAGAAAAATTTTTGTAGAATTACATTTTTTATTCAAGACCAGTGCATACATTGCAGTGATTTGATTGGTTACAGATGGCTACATTCCAAAAAACATTACTTGATCATTCTGGAGGAGAGATAGTGATCTGAGAGAGTCTTCTATGTGGTCTTCCTAATTATTTACAGGAATAATTGAGAACTTGTAGCTGCATGTCACATGACCTGGCTATGTCAGTTTACATAGCCACATTCCTTTCAAGACTGAAAATAAGCTAAAACTTCAACAGCTTTAAGTTTGAATTATTCAATCTCACAGCAGGAAAATGTGACACATAAGCTGGAAATAAATCAGTAAATGAAAACAAAGCTGTAGTAAACAAAATGATTGAATTAGCAGATAAGAATTTTAAAACAGCTATTGTAAATCTGTTCAACATTTGCAAGGATTTCAAGGATAATGTGAACACAATGATGAAGGAAACATAAGATATGAGAAAAGGACCAAACGTGAATTCTCCAGATGAAAAATACAGTATCAGAAAAGTAAATCTATGGATGGGATTAAAGCAGATTAAATACCACTAGGGACAGAAAAGTTCAGAGAACTTGAATTCAAGGATCAGAAACCGTATAAGCTTAAGAAAGCATGTTGTCTTCATATGTTCATCTTGCTGTAACAGGATACTCAAGAATGGGTAATTTATAAATATCAGAAATGTATTTCTTACAGTTCTGGAAGCTGGGAAGACCAAAATCAAGGTACCAGCAGGGTCCAGTCTGCTGAGGGCTGCCCTCTGCTTTAAGATGACATGTTATTGCTGTGCCCTCCAGAGATAACAAATGCTGTGTCCTCACACAGTGCAAGGAGGAAGGGAAAAGGCGCTGAACCAAGTACCCTCACATGTTTTATATAAGGGCATTAATCCCACTCATGAGGCAGAAGACCTCAAGGGTAAGTCACCTCGTAGAAGGCTCCACCTTATAAAACCATACCAATGAGGATTAAGTTGCATCACAAATTTTGGGAGGGACACATTCAAACCATAGCTCACATGGAGAAAAAAGTTATTGAAAATATAAACAGTGTCAACGTGACCTGTTGGAGTATATCAAGCAGCCTCTTATACAAGTCTTCAAATAAGAGAAGAGAAAGTTGCAGAAAAAGTATTTGAAGAAATAATGGCTGAAAATTCTCAACATATTAGGAAAAATATAAACCGATATAACCAAGATGCTCAACAAGACTTAAGAATGCTAAACACAAAGAAAACCACACAAAGGCATGTAATAATCACTTTTCTGAAAGCCACAGATGAAAAGAAAATTCTTAAAATCAACCAGAGGGAGCAAAAAAATTGCATAGAAAATGACAATGCCCAGAGATTTCTTACCTAAAGACTTAGAGTCTAAACTACAATGAAGCAACTTCTTTGAAGTATTGATTTTATATATATTAATATAACATTTATCATGTCTTCTCTGGGTATTGAATTCTTATGATAGATAGATAGATAGAATTCTTACTGTCTCTTTATCTGAGACAGAGAGAGAGAGAGAGAAAGAATTCAATACCCAGAGAAGGCATCTTTGAAAATAAAGGTGAAATTTTTTTTAAATAATGAAAGGTGAGAACATTTTGTCATCAGCTAATGTGATCCAAAAGAAATACTTAATATTTTTTTAGACAAAAGGAAAATGATATGACAAAACATGGGTCCACACAAAAGAATGAAGCTTCCCAGAAATAGCACATTAATGGGTAAATATTAGAAACACACAAACTTGGGTTCTGTTTTCTAGTAATGGTAGAGTACCTTATATAAGACTAAATGTCCAAATGGTAAGAGAGGGAAAAACTGGGGAAAAAATGGAAGTAGTTTTAAGACAATAGAAAGTAGTCAAAAGCAGACATAAACTGGACAGGATTTGTCTCTTGAAGAAAAAAAAGTACCTTAAAAGATAGAGGAAAGAAAGAGGAAAAATGGGACATTATTTATAAGACTACAAAAAGAATAATGAAAGCTGACATTTCATCATACAAAAAAGAGGCTAAAAGATAATGAAATGACATCTTAAAATGCTGAGAGAAAAACAAAAACCACTGTCAGCCTATCATTCCACACACAGCAAAAATATATTTCAAAAATGAAGACAAAATAAAGACATTTTGAGATAGACAAACAAAAAAATCTTGTAGTAGTAGATACAGACTACAAGAAATACTGAAATTATTTAGGCTTAAGGGATATGAAGTTACAAGGAAATGGAGATCTATAATATGAAAAGAGTAGCGCTAGAAATAGTAAACATGTAAGTCAATGTAAAAGTGCTTGCTACTTAATTTCTTTTAAAGTTAATTGACTAAAGTGTGAAACAACGTATGGCAAGACTAGCAAAGGGATGAAAGAGGTAATAAATAGATTTATTGTACTATAATATTATTATATGTAAAGTCACATATAAATAAAGTTACAATGTCATAAGTGAAAATGCATATATAATATCAAAGAAAATACAAGGTGTACATATATATATATATACTTATCTCTCTCTGTATACATGAGGCCAAAAGAGCAGAGAGAGGACACCTTTAAAAATATATAGTGGTTTCCAGGTACTGGCAGTGGGTTGGAAAATGGCATTGTTTTAAGAGTAGAGACTTTTAGCTTAAGATGAAGAGAGTTCTAGAAGACGGACGGGCATAATGGCTGCATAACAATGTGAGTGTACTTGGTACCACTCAACTGTACAATTAAAATGGTTAAATTATACGTAATACACACATATGTACATTTAAAATGGGAAGCTAAAAGGGTAAAATAGAAAACAAACAGCAAAATGCTATATTTAAACATGAGCCTAGTAATTTAATTTATAGCTCTACGGTGCAACACATACATTCTATATAAGAAGACAGAAGCACTGCAAGACAATGAATGGAAAATATATTTTTGCAAAAATAAGCATACAAAAGCTGATGTGACTTGGTTACTATCAGGACAAAACAAAATGCAAGAAAATAATTATTAGCAGAGATAAAGTAAATAACTTCACCATGGTAGGTGTCAATTAATCAAAATTGCAAAATTCCAAATATTAAATTAATAAAAGAATTTTTATAGAAATATGGGAGAAATACATTAAAACTTAGTCATAATTGGAGATTTCAGTACTTTTACTTTTGTAATTAACAGGAAAAGTAGAGAAAGGATTACAGAAGATTGGAACCACAGTATAAACCAATCTAATTTGACTGACAACTAAACAATACTTATTCAAAAACTGCAGGACAAACACTTTTCTCAAATGTCCTTGGAATAGTCACTACAGTAGACTCAATGTTGAGGCATAAAACAAGTATTCATGGATTTCAAAACATACTCTGTTTCCTGAAGACAACAGGATAAAATTATAAATAAAAAAAATAAAATATATAGAAAATCTATAAATATTTCAAATTGGGCAGCTCATTTCTAAATACCTATATGTCAAAGAAGAAATCACAAGAAAAATAATAAATATTTTTCACTGAATGGTAACATATCAAAAGTTGTGGGATACAGCTAAAGTGTAATGGGAAACATACACTTTTAAGTACCACTGTTACAAAGGAGAAAGGCTTCAACACATTATCTAATTTTCCAAAGTACGAATCTAGAAAAAGAAAAACTGAAAGCAAGTGCAAGACAGTAAATATTAAAGATAAAAGAGAAAGACAATGAAATAGAAAACAAACTACAAATTCACAAAGACTAAAATAGATTGTTTAAAAAAATTAATAAAATTAGAAAGCCCTACTTTGATGAGACCAATTAATTTGATGAATCAATCAAGACTTCAAACACTAACAATAAACAATTTTTTCTTTATATAAAATACTTTTTTGCCTTTTTTATTTATATAGATAAACATAATTAATAATTAAAATGTATGTCATAAAGTGCCAGGTACAGATAGATTCATTATCTGTTTCTATCAATCATTGCATGAAAAATAATGCCAAAATTACATAAATCATTTTCTAAAATAGAGAATTGCTTTATGAGATCACTTTAAACTTAAGAACAAAATTAGACGTTAAATACACAAATAAATTATAGACCAATATCTGGATGTAAAAATACTTATCAAAATGTCAAACCTACCTAGGAAAATATTTTTTAAAAGATAAAACAGCATGACCAACTGTGTTTTTTCTAAGGAATGTAAGTTTGGTTCAATGTTAAAAAATAAATAAATAAACAGATTGATGGGGGCAGAACCAAGATGGCTGACTAGAAGCAGTGGTAATCAGAGGTTCCCATGGAAAAGATCCAAAGCGGTGCAAATCGTGCACTGGCAACCAAGGCATCCAGGTTCTGTCATCAGTACTGACTAGGTGGCTGGTGTGACCCATGGAAAGGAAGGAAGAGAAGCGTGGGGCGGTGGCCCACCTGAGAGCAACACAGGGCTGGGGAACCCCTACCCTTAGCCAAGCGAGGTGGTGAGTGAGCCTGCTACCCAGCCTGGGATACTGCTTTATTCACAGAACTATACAACCCACGGATTGAAATATCCCACTTGTGAGCCCATGCCACCAGGGTCTTGGGTCCCAATTAGGAAGCCACGCAGATTTTAACTCGGGTAGAATCAGCCTAAGCCAAGTTCCTAAGGAGAGGTGAGACCATCACCACTGCTGCATCTGCCTGCTGTCTAAGCCACCTGAGCTCTTTGCAGGAGGGGCAGCAGCCAACACTGCAGCTGCAGGGCCTCCCTGCAGGGATTCCAACTCCATCCAGGGGCTCTGGAAAAAAAAACTCTGATCTCCCTGGGCCTGAGTCCCTATTGGGAGGAGTGGATGTAGTCTCCATGGACCAGCAAACTTAGTGTTTCCTCCTGCTAGCTCTGAGGATTCCAGGCAGCCCAGATGAGTGGATTGCCCCCGAAGCGCAGCACACTCCCTCCACTAAGGAACAGCCAAAGTGCTTCATTAAAAGAGTCCTGCTTCCTGTGCCACCCATTCAGGTGAGACCCCCCAACAACAGGGTTGTCAGACATCTGTTACAGGAGCATCCCTATTGGCATCAAGTCAGTGCCCCTCAAGCTCAGAGATCCCAGAGAAAAGAGCAGGCATCCATCTTTACTGTTCCCTAGCCTCCTTGAGTGACATCTCCAGGTGCAGGAGCAAACCAGATGAATAGGGCCTGAAGTGAACCCCCAGCAAACCGCAACAACTCTACAGGAGAGGGACCTGACTTTTGAAAGAAAAACAAACAAACAGAAAGCAACAAAAACAGCATCGATGAAAAAAGTACCCACAAAAATCTCATCCAAGGGTTAGCAGCATCAAAGATCAAAACTAGACAAACTCATGAAGATGACAAAGAATCAACGAAAAAAACGCCAAAAACCCAAAAGGCCAGAGTGCCTCTTCTCCAAATGATCACAACACCTGTCCAGTAGGGGCACAGAACTGGATGGAGGGTGAGACGGGCGAATTGACAGAAGCAGGCTACAGAAGGCAGGGAATAACAAACTTTGCTGAGGTAAAGGAACATGTTCTAAACTAATGCAAAGAAACTAAGAACATTGAGGAAATGTTAGAGGAGCTGCTAACTAGACTAACCAGTTTAGAGAGGAATATTAATGACCTGATGGAGCTGAAAAGCACAGCATGAAAACTTTGTAAAGTGTACACAAGTATTGATAGCCAAATCGATTAAAATGAAGAAAGAGTATTAGAGATGGAAGACTAACTTGTTGAAACAATGCAGGCAGACAAGATTAGAGAAAAAAGAATGAAAAGGAACAAATAAAATCTCCAAGAAATGTGGGACTATGTAAAAAGACCCAACCTATGACTGATTGGAGTACCTGAAAGGGATGGAGAAAATGCAACCAACTTGGAAAACACACTTCAGGATATTATCCAGCAGAACTTGCCCAATCTAGCAAGATGGGCCAACATTCAAATTCAGGAAATATAGAGAACCCCACTAAAATACTGCACGAGAAGATCAACCCCAAGACACATAATCATCAGATTCACTAAGGTTGAAATGAAGGAAAAAATGTTAAGGGTAGACAGAAAGAAAGACCAGTTCACCTACAAAGGGAAGCCCATCAGACTAACAGCAGATCTCTCAGCAGAAACCTTACAAGTTAGAAGAAAGTGGGGGCCAATATTCAACATTCTTAAAGAAAAGAATTTTCAACCCAGAATTTCATATCCAGCCAAACTAAGCTTCATAAGTGAAGGAGAAAGAAAATTCTTTTCAGATAAGCAAATGCTGAGGGAATTCATTACTACCAGGCCTGCCTTGCAAAAGCTCATGAAAGAAGCACTAAATATGGAAAGGAAAAACCAGTACCAGCCACTGCAAAATACACAAAACTATAAAGACCAATGACACTATGAAGGAACACCATCAACAAGTGTGCAAAATAACCAGCTAGCATCATGATAACAGGAACAAATTCACACATAACAATATTAACCTTAAATGTAAATGGGTTAAATGCCCCAATTAAGAGACACAGACTGGCAAATTGTATAAAGAGTCAAGACCCATCAGTGTGCTGTATTTAAGAGACACATCTCACGTGTAGAGACACACATAGGCTTAAAATAAAGGGACAGAGGAGAATTTGTCAAGCAAATAGAAAGCAGAAGAAAATAGGGGTTGCAATCCTAGTCTCTGACAAAACATACTTTAAACCAACAAAGATCAAAAAAGACAAAGAAAAGCATTACAAAATGGTAAAGGCATCAATTCAACAAGAAGAGCTAACTGTCCTAAATACATATGCACCCAATACAGGAGCACCCAGATTCATAAAACAAGTTCTTAGAGACCTACAAAGAGACTTATACTCCTACTAGATAATAGTGGGATACTTTATCACCCCACTGTCAATATTAGGCAGATAAATGAGGCAGAAAATTAACAAGGATATTCAGGACTTGAACTCAGCTCTGGATCAAGTGGACCTACTAGAGATCTGAAGAACTCTCCACTCCAAACATAAAATATACATTTTTCTAAGTACCACATGGCACTTACTCTAAAATCAATCAGAAAATTGGAAGTAAAACACTCCTTAGCAAATGCAAAAGAACTGAAATCATAACAGAGTCTCTCAGACTACAGTGCAATCAAATTAGAACTCAGGATTAAGAAACTCACTCAAAACCACACAAATTCATGGAAATTGAACAACCTCCTCCTGAATGACTCCTGGGTAAATAATGAAAAAACAGAAATTAAGAAGTTCTTTGAAACCAATGAGAACAAAAAGATAATGTATTGGAATCTCTGGGATGCAGCTAAAGCAGTGTTAAGTGGGAAATTTATAGCACTAAATGCTCATGTCAGAAAGCTAGAAAGATCTCAAATCAACACCCTAATACCAAAATTAAAAGAACTAGAGAAGCAAGAGCAAACAAATTCAAAATCTAGCAGAAGACAAGAAATAACTAAGATTAGAGCAGAACTGGAGGAGATAGAGACACAAAAAAACCCTTCAAAAAATCAATGAATCTAGGAGTTCATTTTTGAAAAAAGTAACAAAATAGATAGACTGCTTGCAAGAACAATAAAGAAGAAAAAAGAGAAGAATAAAATATGCACAATAAAAAAATGATAAAGGGGCTATTACCCACCACTGACCTCACAGAAATACAAACTACCATTGGGGAATACTATAAACACATCTACACAAATAAACTAGAAAATCTAGAAGAAATAGGTAAATTCCTGGACACATACACCCTCCCAAGTCTAAATATTGTTCTATTCTATTGAATACAACAATAACAAGTTCTGAAATTGAGGCAGGAATAAATAGCCTACCAACCAAAATATGCCCAGGACCAGATGGATTCACAGTCAAATTCTACCAGAGGTACAAAGAGGAGCTGGTACCATTCCTTCAGAAAATATTCCAAACCATTGTAAAGGAGGGACTCCTCCTTAACTCATTTTATGAGGCTAGCTTCATCCTGAAACCAAAACCTGGCAGAGACACAACAAAAAAAGAGAACTTCAGGCCAATATCCCTGATGAATTTTGATGCAGAAATCCTCAATAAAATACAGGCAAACTGAATCCAGCAGCACATCAAAAAGCTTATCCACCATGATCAAGTTGGTTTCATCCCTGGGATGCAAGACTGGCTCAACATGTGCAAATCAATAAATGTAATCCATCACATAAACAGAACCAATGAGAATAACCACTTGATTGCCTCAATAGATGCCAAAATGGTCTTTGATAAAATTCAGCACAGCTTCATCCTAAAAACTCTCAATAAACTAGTTATTGATGGAATGTATCTCAAAATAATAAGAGCTATTTATGAAAAACCCACAGCCAATATCATACTGAATGGGCAAAAGCGGGAAGCATTCCCTTTGGGAACTGGCACAACACAAGGATGCCCTCTCTCAACACTCTTATTCAACATAGTATTGGAAATTTTGGCCAGGACAATCAGGAAAGAGAAAAAACTGAAGCGTATTCAAACAGGAAGAGAGAAAGTTGAATTGTTTGCAGACGACAAGATACTGTATTTAGAAAACCCCATTGTTGCAGTACATTGAGCTCCATAGAGACAGCGCCGGGGCAAGTGAGAGCCGGAGGGGCACTGGGCGACTCTGTGCCTCGCTGAGGAAAAATAACTAAACATGGGCAAAGGAGATCCTAAGAAGCCGAGA
The DNA here is from genome assembly GCF_000951035.1 of Colobus angolensis palliatus. Classification (NCBI taxonomy): domain Eukaryota; kingdom Metazoa; phylum Chordata; class Mammalia; order Primates; family Cercopithecidae; genus Colobus; species Colobus angolensis. The sequence continues at coordinate 1,086,893 of NW_012118644.1, forward strand.
GGCAAAATGTCATCATATGCATTTTTTGTGCAAACTTGTCGGGAGGAGCATAAGAAGAAGCACCCAGATG
>NW_012118644.1:1089022-1092095 GCF_000951035.1 Colobus angolensis palliatus
ATGAATCAACTCCCATTTACAATTACCACAAAGAGAATAAAATACCTAGGAATACAGCTAAAAAGGGACATGAAGAACCTCTTCAAGGAGAACTACAAACCACTGCTCATAGAAAGGACACAAACAAATGGAAAAACATCCCATCCTTATGGATAGAAGGAATCAACATCATGAAAATGGCCATACTGCCCAAAGTAATTTGTAGATTCAACACTATTCCCATCAAACTACTGTGGACATTCTTCACAGAATTAGAAAAAAGCTACTTTAAAATTCATATGGAACCAAAAAAGGGCCCACATAGCCAGACAATACTAAGCAAAAAGAACAAAGTTGGAGGTATCATGCTACCTAACTTCAAACTATACTACAAGGCTACAGTAACCAAAACAGCATGGTATGGGTACTGGTACCAAACAGACACAGAGACCAATAGAACAGAATAGAGACCTCAAAAATAAGACCACACATGTACAACCATCTGACCTTTGACAACTCTAACAAAAACAAGCAATGGGGAAAGGATTCCCTATTTAATAAATGGTGCTGGGAAAACTGGCTAGCCACATGCAGAAAACTGAAACTAGACCCCTTCCTTACATCTTACACAAAAATTAACTCAAGATAGATTAAAGACATAAATGTGAAACTCCAAACTGTAAAAATACTAGAAGAAAACCTAGGCAATACCATTCAGGACAAAGGCATGGGCATATATTTTGTAACGAAGTTGCCAAAAGCAATGACAATGAAAGCAAGACTTGACAAATGGGATCTAACTAAACTAAAGAGCTCTGCACAGCAAAAGAAACTATCATCAGAACAAACAGAAAACCTACAGAATGGGAGAAAATTCTTACAATCTATCCATCTAACGAAAGTCTTATATCCAGAATTTACAAGGAGCTTAAACAAATTTTCAAGAAACAAACAAACAACCCCATCAAAAAGTGGGTGAAGGATATGAACAGACACTTCTCAAAAGAAGACATTTATGTGGCTAACAAACATGAAAAAAAGCTCAACACCATTGATCATTAGATACATTCATGTCAAAACCACAATGAGATACCATCTGACACCAGTCAGAATGACAATTATTAAAGAGTCAGGAAACAACAGATGCTGGTGAGGCTGGGAGAAATAGAAACACTTTTACACTGCTGGTGGAAATGTAGACTAGTTCAACCATTGTGGAAGACAGTGTTGCAATTCCTCAAATATCTAGAACCAGAAATACCATTTGACCCAGTAATCTCATTATTGGGTATATACCCAAAGGAATATAAATCATTCTATTATAAAGATACATGCACACGTATATTTATTGCAGCACTATTCACAATAGCAGTGACATGGACCAATCCAAATGCCCATCAATGATAGACTCGATAAAGAAAATATGGTGAACATACACCATGGAATACTATGCAGCCATAAAAAGGAACAAGATCATTCCTTTGCAGAAACATGGATGAAGCTGGAAGTCATCATTCTCAGCAAACTAACACAGGAACAGAACTCCAGACATTGCATGCTCTCACATGTATCTTAAAAGTGCGAGTTGAACAATGAGAACACATGGACACAGGGAGGAGAAAACACACACTGGGGCTTGTTGTGGGTGGGGGACAAGGGGAGGGAGAGCATTAGGACAAATCGCTAATGCATGTGGGGCTCAAAACCTAGGTGACGTGATGATAGGTGTAGGAAACTACCATGGCACACTTATAACTATGTAATAAACCTGCATGTTCTGCACATGTATCTTAGAACTTAAAGTTAAAAACTAAATAAAATAATAATAATAATAATGGTATAATTTCTCACACTAAAAGATAAAAACCCAAAAATATACATGTTTATCTTATTTGTGTGCAGAAAATATAATTTGGCAAAATTTGAACACAAGCCATGATGACAGTTTTTACCAAAATAGAAGTGGAAAGCAAATTTCTCAATCTCAGAAAAGGCTGATATGGAAAACAAAGAACTAACATCATAGTGGTCAAATATTGAACACATATTCCCTATGATTGAGAACAAGTCAAAGATATGTTTTTACTGCTTCTATGTAGACTTGTACTGGCTATCTTACATTATGACTTAAAGCGTGAAAAATAAAAAGCACAGAACTTAGAAAACAGAAGTCTTTTTGTTCATAGAGGAAACTATATTAACAGAAAAATCTTAAAGACTGTTTAAGTTTCTAGAACTTGGGCACAGAAAAATTCTAGAATTAGGCAATTTTGCAGGATATGGGGTCAATATACAAAAATATTATTTATTTAACTTTTAAGTGCAGGGGTACAAGTGCAGGTTTGTTACATAGGTAAACTTGTGTCATGGGGTTTCTTGTGCAGATTATTTCCTCACCCAGGTATTAAGCCTAGTACTCATCGGTTATTTTTATCTGATCCTCTCCCTCCTTTCACCCTCTACCCTTAAACAGAGCCCAGTGTTTGTTGACCCTTCTTTGTGTCCATGTGTTCTCACCATTTAGCTCACACTTACAAGGGAGAACATGCAGTATTTGGTTTTCTGTTCCTGTGTTAGTTTGGTAAAGATAATGGCCTCCAGTTCTACCCATATCTCTGTAAAACACATGATCTTGATTTTGATTTGCAATTTTCTTATGATTAGTGATGCTGAGCTTTTTTTCATATGATTGATGGCTACATGTATGTCTTTGGAAAAGTGCCTATTCATGTCCTTTGTCCACTTTTTAATGAAGGCTTTTATTTTCCTATAAATTTGCTTAAGTTCTTATAGATATTAGACCATTGTCAGATGCATAGTTTGCAAAAGTCCTCTCCCATTCTGCAGGCTGTTTACTCTCTTAATAGTTTCTTTTGCTGTGCAGAAGTTCAATTAGATTCTATTTGTCAAATCTCGCTTGCATTGTACTTGCTTTTGGCATCTTCGTCATGACATCTTTGCCTGTGCTTATGTGCCGATAGGTGAAAAGTGTTCCCATTCACAATTCTCACAAAAAGAATGAAATACCTAGGAATGCAGCTAACTTAGGGAGGTAAAAGGTCTCTACAAGGAGAGCTACAAAACACTGCTCAAA
>NW_012118644.1:1092825-1107009 GCF_000951035.1 Colobus angolensis palliatus
GTGATCCACCTGCCTCAGCCTCCCAAAGTGCTGGGATTACAGGCATGAGGAAAAAATATTTTTAAATGACAGCAACAAGTAACAAGAGGAAGTGAATTTTAGATTGTTTATGATTAGCCTCAAACTATAAAATAATTAAGATAAATTTAATGAAAACTGTGTAAGACCTCTACATCAAAAACAAAAACACACTGCAGAAAGAAATTAAGAACAATCTAACAAATGTAGAGATATGTCATGACCATTAATTTAAATATTTAATGTTCCTAAGATATCCATTTTTCCTAAACACGACTATATAGATTCAACACCATATTGGTCAAGTTTCTAGCTTTTGTCCATTGTAGAAATCAAGAAGCTTATTATAAAATATATACAGATAAAAGATGTTGAATTGCTAACAAAATCCTAAAGAACCACTGTGGAGGATTTACAGTGACTAATTTCAATATTTACTATAAATTTACAGTAATCAAGATGCTTTTCTATTGGGAATAGATAAATAAATTCATAGAAACACCCAGGAAGTCTAGAATAAATCTGCACATATTTGTACAATTTAATTTTTCAGAATGTCTAGGTATTAAAGCCACTTAAGTAAGTCAGTGGGAAAACAATATTTATTTAAATACAATGTTAGAGCAATGGTATATCCATTAGGAAAAAAAATGAACCTTGATCCCTACCTCACATCATGAACAAAAATTAATTTGAGATAGTTCACAAACCTAAACATAAAACTAAAACTAAAAAAGGTTATAGGAGAATATAAGAGAGTTCCTTCATGGTCTTGACTAAGCAAAAATTTTCTGGACACCAAAAGTGTTAATTATTTTAAAAAGATACATTACATTCTATTAAATTAAAAATTCTTTGTCTTTAAAAGACATTGTTTTATTTTATATTTTTCTAACTTTTATTTTAGGTTCAGGGGTACATGTGCAAGTTTGTTGCATAGTTAAACTCATGTCACAAGGGTTTGTTGTACAGATTATTTTGTCACCCAGGTACTAAGTCTGGTACCCAATAGTGATTTTTCTGCTCCTCTCCCTCCTCCTAACCCCCTGCCTCAGGTATACTCAGTTCCTATTGTTCCCCTCTTTGTGTTCATGTGTTCTCATCATTTAGTTCATACTTATAAATAAGAAGATGCAGCTGGTTTTCTATTCCTGTGTTAGTTTGCTAAGGATAGTGGCCTCCAGCTCCATCTATGTTCTTGCAGAGGACATGATCTTGTTCTTTTTTATGGCTGCATAGTATTCCATGGTGTATATGTACCGTATTTTCTTTATCCAGTCTATCATTGATGGGCATTCAGGTTGATTCCAAGAGAACAATATTTTAAAAAATGAAAATGCCAGCCATTTCATTGGGATTAAATATTCACTTTAAAATACTTGTATCTAGAATATAAAAATTCCTACAGCTCAATAGTAAAAGAGAAATAACTCAATAAAATGAACATGAGATTAAAAAAAAAGAAGAAGTGAAAATATGTTCAACCACACCACTGAGATACCACTATACACCCACTAGAATGACTAAAATCAAAATGACTGGCACTACTAAATGTACATGGTAATATAGAATTACTGAAATTCTGGCTCATTGTAGGTGGGAGTGTAAAATGGTTTCAGCCACTTTGAAAACAATTTTGCAGTTTCATATAAAGTTAAACACACACACGCAGTGAATTCAGTCCTTGGCATTTAATCAAAATAGATAAAAATGTAAATGTGCAAAGCTATTTGTATAAAAATATCCATAGCAGCTTTATTCATAAGAGCAAAAGGCTCATCATAATCCAAATGTGTATCAACCAAAATCACAAATGGTGATATATTTATACAATGGAATAATATGCAGCAATAAAAGAACCAAACTTCTGATACATATTAAAACATGAATGTACTTCAATAGTATTATACTAAGCTGAAAAAAATACTTGCAGGATACCAAGGAATACATGCTGCATGACGCCATATGCTATGAAGTTGAAGCGCAGGCAACACTTTTTTATCATCATAGAGATATATTTTGTGTATTGAGTATGGAATGACACCAAATGGGTATGAGAAAATTTTCTGGGGTGATGTAAATGGCTTCTGGCTTGACTGGGATAGTGATCACAAGGGAGTTTATCTTTGTCAAAACACACTGTTTTTCACACTTGTTGATTTTAACTAAAATTTGTTAATTATAAAAAAAGAACAAAAAACTTTTTTAAAAAAAAAAAAAACCTTAAAATTGTATTTCCTATTTACCTCCCACAATTTCCCAAATAGATTCTGCCATATTTAACAGGTTAGGAGATTTCTGTCCTTGGTAAACATTCTTAATTCCCAAAGTCCTGTATTTTAGTAACTCAAATATTATAAAGTCGACCGAGGCATGTTCCTTGATATGATATTGGATCCTGTTTTGAAAATGCCAGCTATATCATTTTAGGGACAATGTTTGACTCTGAATACAGATGGTATTTGATGAAAATGAAGGATTATTTTACCATTTTATTGGGTTTGATAATGGTATTCAGCACATGTAGAAAAATGCTCTACTTTTTATAAATGTATGCTAAAATTAGAGCTAAAATAAAATGATGTTATCTTTATTATGTTTTAGCACATTTAAGCAAGTATCAGGCAAATTAAATATAACAAAAAGTTAAAATGATCGAATCTGGACGATAATTATATTGATGTTGGTTGCACTATCCTGTCAATTTTCTATAGGCATGGTGAAAACTAAATTTAAAAATTAGGCCAGATGAAGTGGCTCACACCAGTAATCCCAGCAAGTTGGGAAGACTAGGCAGCTGGATAGCTTGACCTCATGAGTTCAAAACCGGCCTCCTGAGCAACGTGGTGAAACCCTGTCTCTACAAAAAAAATACAAAAATTAGCCAGGTGTGGTGGTGCGTACCTGCTTGGGAGGCTGAGATGAGAGGATCACTTGATCCTGAAGATTGAGGCTGCAGTGAGCCATGATCGTGTCACTGTACTCCAGCCTGGGTGATACAGCCAGATCTTGTCTCAAAAAAAAAATTAAAATGAAATTATTGTCTCTCTTTTACCCTGTTTTACTAATTATTGGATGTCCTTTAGATGCTTAAGTGCTTCAGTAATCAATTTCTTCCTAAATTCAAAGCAACATAAATTATTTTTTTCTAAGAAAGAAATTTAAAATTTTCAATTTCCTTGTATATCATATTGGGTTTTTCTTTTTATTGTCACCTCTAAAAAGCTCAAAGTTAGGCATTGTGCGTAATTTCTGTACCCTTCCTTTAACCCACTATTCTTCATGAGGACAAATATGGAAACCATGCAAGAGTTTCTATATGATTTTCTACCAAGGCTTCTGCTATACTTCTCAGCAAAGAAATGTTCTTTCTATGACAAAGAAATGTGTATCTTTAGAAAAATAATTCCCAATTAACTTTAATATGTTATTTCCATTTACTCCTTGGCTCCTGGTCAAGAATGTGGTAACCCTTGCATAAATGCTTTGTTCCTATAGCTTTTATTTACTGATTCTTACATTTGTGTCCTTTTGAAATCTGATTTTATTAAGTGTAGGTTCCTATTGCAAGCTGGTCAAATTCTCTTGAGAAATAAGTGGCATGGTGAAAGAGTACATTAATGAATGATTTTATGAATCAATGAATTAATGACTGAGTGGTCACACCTATAATTCTTCACCTACCTTTTGCAAAGTTTTTTTTTTTTTTTTTAATGGCTTATCTAAGCAAAATGAAGAAATTTGACCAGCATAGTTAACTGATCCTCATATATGAAAAGGTAATCATTGTTCTCAATTAGCTTTATTTTTACTACATATGCTAGTTTCAGGCTTGAAAATTATTCCTCCTAGACAATTTAATACTTTTGGATCAGTTTTATTTTTCTTTAAATTCCCTGTGTTCCTGATGACACTTTTTTTTTCTGGTTTCTCCTGCAATAAGACCTGTTTTTCTCACTCCAGTTTCTGGGCTCATCTTAAAGGTAAGTTCTTTTTTCTCTCGAGGGTGCATCATGGCAGCTAGTATGTGTTGGCCAGCTGATACTGGGAACGCTAGGACCAGGAAGCTCTGATACTGGGAACGCTAGAACCAGGAAGCTTCAGGCCGACCACTGCCATGTGTCCTACCATGTTGGCCATTCTCTTCAAAGCCAGCAATCAGGAGAAGCACCATTTTTCTGGAATAGCCAAGATATCCATGAGTTGCTTTATTTTTTGGTGTATTTAAAAATTTACCAGAGATGGGAGTATTCACGTATAAATATGATTTCAATCTACTGTGAACTGCTTTCTAATAAAAGGGATGCATTTGCTTTCTAATAAAAGGGATGCATTTGCTTTCTTCATTTCTTCTCCAACAACAAACCTCCAGACAGGGCATGTGGCAGATGGTGGTAGTCTGAGACTCCTGTATGGAGTTCAAAGAGCAAACATGATTTGGGGGTGTCACAAGGCAGATGTCATTCCATGGGGCAGAGGAAGCTGTATCTTGATATGACTATCTAATGAATAAATTTGCACCAAGATCACTTCATTTGATAAAAAATGGTCCAAGATTCTTCCCAATGTTTTCAAATGAGCCAGTGAAGGGTAGCAATTGAGAACACTAGTTTTAAATTCAGGCAGTCTGGTATCAAAATGCTGATTCTGTCATTAGTGACTTTATGAAAATAGCTTTATGGCTTTTAGTACAAGGTTCCTCATTGTTTAGAGGGATCATTGTTTAATGAAAATGTGTTTGTATTATATACACTTTCTGTCCCATTTTTAAAAAATTTAGATTCAGTGACTACATATACTTGTTTATTATTATATTGATATTATATGTGTGATGGTGGGGGTTGGGTTTCTCGTTTACTGTCACCCAAATATTGGACATTTTATCCATTGACAATTTTTCAACCCTCACCTCACTTTCCCTTCTTTTGGAGTCCCCATAGACTATTCTCTCCATCTTTATGTCCATGTACACCCTTTGTTTAACTCCCACTTGTAAGTGAAAACATGCAATATTTGATTTTCTGCTTGTGAGTTAGCTCACTTAGGATAATGGCCTCCAACTTCATCCATTTGTTGCATGATTTCATTCTTTTTTTATGACTGCTTCCTCGTGTTTCAAAAGCGGATAACCATGCTTGATACAATGCATGAAAAATGCTTAGCATAGTGTCCAATATGTCAATAAAAACTTAATGAATAGTAATAGTAGTAATAATAATTATAGTAATAATAATGCATTTATTGAGTTCTATTTTGGTCACGCTGAAGAAACAACGATAAATTATACCCTAACTTTGTCTTCGTAGAACTCCTCAGTATTATTCTGTTCTCATGCTGCTAATAAAGACATACCCAAGACTGGGTAATTCATAAAGGAAAGAGGTTTAATTGACTCACAGTTCCACATAGCGGGGGGGCCTCACAATCATGGCTGAAGGTGAATGAGGAGCAAAGTCACATCTTACATGGTGGCAGGCAAGTGAGTTTATGCAAGGGAACTCCCACTTATCAGATCTCTTGAGACTTATTCACTACCATTAGAAAAATAGGGGGAAACCACCCCATGAAAAACATGGGGGAAACCACCCCAATTATCTTCACTTGCACCCCCTCCTTGACACATGGGGATTATTACAATTCAAGGTGAGATTTGAGTGGGACACAACCAATCATATCACCTGCATCACTGGAGATACAAAGCATGTGATATCTGCCTTCTAAAGTGGTTATGGATTAAATGAGATAACGCATGTGAAATCGCAACACAACACCTGATTGCTATTTCTGTGGTACACAACTATGACACATTTTGAAAAATGCTAATTTAAAGAAACTATTCAAGCATTGTATCTTGGGAAATCAGAGCATGAACAACTTCCCACTTAAAGGATTAAGTGAGTGAGTGGAATACAGTAGGCCCCAGCGGAGAAAGAAATGGGGAGACTTTATATTTAGCAACACATATTGTATGAAGTTTGTGTCACAGTGATGAGCATCAGGAGTGTGCAGGAGGAGTTTTCATGGCAAAGATTAGTGGCTTAAAGGACAGAAGCCCCTAGGCTTAATAACATTATTTTATATATGCAGACATTTAAATGCCCACATAGATATTTCACACATATTTTGCTATCAAATAAATACTCCCAAGCTGGACAAGTTTATTTATTATTCCTATTTTCTTTTTTTTTTTTTTTTTGAGACGGAGTCTCACTCTGACGCCCGGGTTGGAGTCCAGTGGCCGGATCTCAGCTCACTGCAAGCTCCGCCTCCCAGGTTCCCGCCATTCTCCTGCCTCAGCCTCCCGAGTAGCTGGGACTACAGGCGCCCGCCACCTCGCCCGGCTAGTTTTTTGTAATTTTTAGTAGAGACGGGGTTTCACACTGTTAGCCAGGATGGTCTCGATCTCCTGACCTCGTGATCCGCCTGTCTCGGCCTCCCAAAGTGCTGAGATTACAGGCTTGAGCCACCGCGCCCGGCCTATTATTCCTATTTTCAAATGAAGAAACTAAGGACTGCGACTTTGAGAGTTTTGTCCAAGTGCACCAGACTCAAAAATGACTGAGCCACGATTTTGCCTTCAAGTGCACCCTGCTGCCTCCCTCAAGCGTGATAACTAGAAATGACAGTCAGCAATGATATTCATCTTGCAGCAGTGGCAGGGTACCAGCACATGATGGTACCTCTGAAATGAAATATTAGCTGAACCATGGACTTTCTGTTTCAGGGCTGCTGGAACCACAGGCAATACAAAGAATGAAAATAGCAACTCGAAAACAAATTCCACAGTTCTTTCCGTGAGTTTGCAAAAATCTACACGTGGAGAGTGAGTAATGAGTTTTCTACTGTCTGTTAGCAATGGTGAGCCTGGGCACTGAGTGACAGACAGTCTATCTCACTTTGAAATCAACTTTACGCTTTTGAAGTTTCATGTTTAAGTTGACCTGTGGACAAACATCTATGAGGACTTTTTGTAGTGTATCTTTATGGGGACCTCAGTTTCTCTTTTTCTAACTATTGGATTGGATTATATGCTCTTCGAAGGACCTTCCTCCATACTGGTTGCCTATGTTTTTATGCTTGGAATATAATTACCTTTTCTAACCTGGGATACCATTTTTTTAAGTGTGAAAAAAATCCTTTATGTTTATTTATGTTGCAGATTTTGGCCAGGGTTTTAACTGGGAAGAGAAAAATCACCACACCTCTTTATCTTATGTATAACAACACAAAAAGTATATTTCCTAATCTCTTTACTCAAAGTCTTTCTTAAAATGACCCTGGATAGCAAATGCTTGAACGTCTTCATTCTTCCATAATCATTCTATATGACATAAACCAAAAGTCACAGAGTACCTTCCAACACCAAGCAGTAAGCATCTTGTAAATTTCTAAATCAGGTCTTTTTCAAATCTTTAATATCTGGGGTTGTATCTTTGATTTTTTTTTAACTTTTATGTTAAGTTCAGAGGTACAAGTGCAGGTTACTTAGTTAAATTTGTGTAATGGGGGTTTGCTGTACAGATTATTTTATCATTCAGGTATTAAGCCTAGTACCCATTAGGTATTTTTTCTGATCCTCTCCGTCCTCCCACCCTCCACCCTCCAAAAAAATGATTCTATCCAACAATCCCATTACCAGATATTGTAAAGGAAAACAAATCATTCTATTATAGAAACAGATGCACATTTATGTTCATTGCAGCACTATTCACAATAGCAAAGACATGGGATCAACCTAAATGTCCATCAACGATAGACTTGGTAAAGAAAATGTGGTACAAATACATCATAGAATACTATGCAGTGATAAAAAAAGAATAAGATCATGTCCTTTGCAGAGACATGAACGGAGCTGGAGGCCATTATCCTTAGCAAACTAACACAGAAACAGAACACCAAACACCATATGTTCTCACTTATAAGTGGGAGCTAACTAATGGGTTATCGTTTTTAATGACTGCACTGAGAAATTTGAAAAATTGGTTGAGAACAACACGCAACGTACAGAAGTTAAAAGGCCTTCCTGGTTTTTGGAAATTCGTAAGGAGTTTAGATTATGAGATGGGAAAGAACGAAGTTCTCATGGTCGTTATAATTCAGTTTCTGACTTGCGTTGTCATTCTGACTGTGTGGACTCCAGTCCATTCTGCATTGCTGCAGACCAAAAATAACACAGCCACCTGTTCAAACTCCACAGCAAGGGACAATGGCCCACAGTGTTTGTCTTTCCCAACATTTCTATTTATTTCCCCACTAAGGAAGTTTAGTGACCTCTTCGGTTAACCTTGTATCATGATTATATATCTCCTCAGGGTCTTACTTTCACCCCTAGAAATTTGCCAGGCATATTTCATATAAAATGAGAGTCTCCTCCCTTTGGGAAATTCAGCAGCAAGTTTAAAAGATATTAACATTTTCCTTCATTACAAATCCATCTGATATTTAACAAGAAGCATGAACCTTGACAGCTGGTTGTTGAACAGATAAAACTTTCCTAAAACATTTTCCATGTCATTAAGTGTTCTTCCACAGCATCATTTGTAATGGCCATGGAGCATTTAAGCATATGTGTGCCCTATAATGTATTAACTTAACCCTATTGTTGAACAATTTGGTTGAATTTTTAAAACTTACAAAGTTTTGAGATGTTACCATTTTTAAAAAGCACTTGTTTATTTGATAGGAGGAAAAAAATGACATTTCAGGTTTTTTTAATTTATGTGGTTTTTTTTACCAGTAAATGTAAACACTCTTCTGATTAATTGATTATCAAATTTTATCCCTCCATCCCATCAGATAAAATATGGATAAAATCTCTTCACTTCTCTCCCTAAACATTACTGCTATCACCCTAATCTGAACCATTATTTCACATGAGCTGCTGTAATCACCTCCTAATTGGACTCCCTGAATACACACTTTTCTTCCTGCAGGTCATTCTCTTCTTAAAAAAAAGTCTGATAATGCCCCACTCCTGCTTAATACAGTTGAATGACCTCCTATTCCACTTATAGCAAAATTTAAACTCCTTACTGTGGCCTTCAAGGTTCTATGTGACCTAGCCCTTGCCCAAACATTTCGTCTTTGAAATTATCGTGTGTAGTTCGAAGTCTTCATTCACTAACCTTCAGCCACACTAGCTGCCTTGCTGTTAGAAGGAAACTCAAACTCATTTCTTTATACTTGCATTTCCCACAGCTTAGATTATGCTATCCGCTTTCATTTCCAGAACTTCATGTGACTGACTCTGTCTCATCCTTTGGGTTTCTGCTCAAAGATTACCTTCTTACAGAGGAATTTATCTTACCATCTACCTAGATTATCCTTGTCCACATCTTAGGAGTTGGAGCAGCAGAGGCAAAGATATTAAGACATACAACTGTAGTTTCATTGTTTGGTAAGTAAAAAAAGTCATGAGACGTTGGATTAGACAACTAGTCAGAGGACAGAAAACATAGGGCCTTATAAGTAGTCAAATATCCTGTATGTGGTTTTATTTTATTTTATTTTATTTTATTGAGACAGAGTCTCGCACTGTCACCCAGGCTGGAGTGCAGTGGCATGATCTTGGCTCACTGCAACCTCTGCTTCCTGGGTTCAAGTGATTCTCCTGTCTCAGTCTCCCAAATAGCTGGGATTACAGGCGCCCACCACCACGCCCAGCTAATTTTTTGTATTTTTAGTATAATGGAGTTTCACTGTGTTGGCCAGGCTGGTCTCAAACTCTTGACCCTGTGATCTGCCCACCTCAGCCTCCCAAAGTGCTGGGATTACAGGCATGAGCCACCACACGTGGCCTGTATTTTTATTTATAGGAACCTACATAGAGTTCTCAGACCTCTGGATAGTTTCATCCCACCATCATTTATTCATTTATCAATCATCAGTATTACATACCAGACACAGATAAAACTAGAGGTGCAAAAATGATTAAGGTTATTTTTGCCTTTAAGTGGCTTACAGTTATTATTTAAAATCCCAAATGTTCAATATTCCCAAATTAGGCTCCCAGAATACATATAAGAATCCTTAGTTATGTGTTTCCCTGACCCTCAGTGGACTGTGATCCATTAAGGAGACATCTCCTAAATGAAACAAGATTCATCAGGTTCTTGTGCCTGTAAGTCTTTTAATTTAAGGAGTTGCTTTCTTCGCTTGATAATAACTCCCCTAGCCATCTTCTAGCTGGCGGCTGTAAGTGAACGGGTTTATGTCCTTGGCTAAAGACTTAGAGAAAAATCCCACCCAAAGATCCCATACACACAAACGTCAAGTCTTTCTCACCCAAAAGTTTCCTCTACCTGTGGAAAGAGGTGAGGTGAAAAGCAGTAAGGAATTAGTGAGAAGAGGACTGCCAAGTTTCATCTTTCTCCCTCTGATAGGGGAAGAGGACTTGCACGTCAATGAACATGTCATCTTATTGACTGTATTTCTACTCCAAGTGTCCTGGAGATGAGAGGTGTCAGTTCCCATCTCTTTGATCCATCACTGAAGCATGTTTGAGAGGGGATAGAGGACCTCTTCATGTCTCTTTTCCATCTCTTTTAATTACATTCAACAGAGAAAGACAAGCCTTATCTCCCCATAAGCAAGATGCTTTCAGCATTATGAAACTATTTGCTCATTCTTTCTGGTTTGAGGGCAAAGCTTCGTTTTGTCATTTTTGACCCATCAAGGTTAAGTAAATTTTTTTTTTCATTTCTTTCTTTCTTTTGTCTCTAACAGATACCAGAACAATATGACTTGGAAAATCTATACATCTTGGTTTAGTAGCTGACTACCAGCAACCTTGGATACCCTCTAAAGCTAATATATTAATATTAATTAGGAACACTTTCCCTCTTTTGCTAAATACATTCTTTGCTTAAGCATGTACTCCAGGGCAAATGTCCTTAACATTTGAAATTTTTTTAAGTTTTATATTGTTTGTAATTGATGCATAACAAATGTACATATTTATGAGGTACAATGTAATACATGTATATGCTGTGTAATGATCAAATAAGGGTAATTAGCATATCCATTCCTGAAACATTTATCATTTCTTTGTGATAGAAACATTCAAAATCCTCTCTTCTAGCTATTTTGAAATATACAATACAGTATTGCTAACTATGCCATGAACATCACTGATACTCCAGTGAAGTCTATGGAATTGTTCTGTGACAAATTAGAGGTGGCCACAATTTCTCAACATGTATTTCCACAAGAGGAGGGAAATATTTTGCCTTGTCTTGAATTTGGGCTTGTCTTAGTTGTTCATTTGTAACCAAGAGAAAGTAGAGGTGACACTGCATGACATGTGAAGTAAGGTCAGAGAAGGTGGGTTGCTTCTTCTTCGGTCTCTCAGCACACTCTTCCTGAATACTACCTCTTGATGTGCTCCTTTTCAGAACTCAACCACCATGGTGCAAGAATTCCATGTTACAAGGGGAGGTGTTCTGGTGGTCAGCCCCGTCTGAACTCCTAATCATCTTGAATGTCCGGCAACCAAAAAGCACCTGAAAAGGTGCTTGTAGTTTTCATGAGGGAAATCATAGCAATCATTGAACTACAATCATGTGAGAGATCACAAATGACAATTGCTTAGTTGGATCCTTCTCAGATTCCTGACCCACAAAATCATGAGAAAATAAAGGGTTATTGTAACTTTCTAATGTTGGGGTAATTTGTTGCCCAGCAATAGCTAACAAGAACACTTTCTCAGAATAATGTTTTTAAATGCATGGAATAAAATGTGTAAAATTACAAAGAAAATATATATTGAAATAGTTATAAAATATTTTTAAAATAAATTTAATTTTACTCATTAAACTCATTTATTGTTAACTCATTAAATAGCAAGAGCTATGCTCAAGTCTATGATTCCATAATTTTAAAATATTAATGAGCAAAAAATGATAAGGCTGAATATCTATTACAATATTAATCAAATACAAAACATCTGATTTGTATTGGTGACAAATTTTCAAGTATCACTCAACTCCACTGTTGGTTGTCAGATTGAGATTTACTAAATTTCCATTCAATGTTGGCAAAAATGAAGTATTTTATAGTACATATTTACTGATTCTTTGAATATCCTTGGACTACGGATCAAGAAACCCAACTGTAGATACTCCTTCTTCAGGTATTTCTTACGCTCTTTTTTTCACCTGGAATACATTTCCTCCTCTGAATGTTCAAAATTAATCTATTCTTGAAGAACCCATCTTAAATACTCCCTCCCTCAACCAAGTCTCTCGTAATGTCCTTCCGTCTCCAGTTCCAATAATACCTCTTAAGTTTTTTTTATCTTTTATGGCTATTTATGCCCAAGATATATATTCCCTAATAGAGTCAAAAGTTCTTAAGTGATGGTGTTGTGAATTTGTTTCCCAGAAACTAGTAAATTCTGTCTTTCAGAAACTCGCAACAATTATTCTACTTAGTAGGTTCATAATAAATTTATACTGGATTAATCAGTGACTCCTAAAACTAGCTGATTAGCAACACCACCTAGGGAATTTTTAATACAGATTCTCATGTTCCAATCCAATCTACTGAATCAAAGTAACTAAGGATGGGCCCATGATGATGATTTTTGTAACTATATTCTCCTCCTCCCTGTCTCATCCCTCAAGCAATTCATATATAGGCCACCTGACACTGGCAGGGACTTTTAGAACCAATGGATGAAAACAATATACAGATAAATTAAGAACCCTTGGTCTTAGCATTAAAACATCTACAAAATATGGACTTAATGGACCTATCCTACTTTTGCCTCCTAGCTGCCCGAACATATCTTAGGCAAAGTCTTGGCCATCTCATTGATGTTTCAATGTAGATCATGTGGATCAAGTCCCAGCTCACAGTAATTTTTTTTTTTTCCATCTATGAGAACCACAGCCTCAGCTGCCATGTCTGTGTTAGGAGATCCTAATAGTCTGCCCATAAATAACTAATCCAGGGAGGAACCTGAGCCAAACAGGCAAATCAGATGCATTCCTCAGGATAATCTGACCTGGAAATAAAGGAAGAACATCAGTCTTTTTCTGGTAGTAAGAGAAATAATGTGAGACTCAGGGTTTGCTGCAGGCTATGTTTCCTTCTAATTAGAGGAAGATAATATACAAAAGAGAATGTAAATCTGGTATACAGAGAGAACAGAACAAACATTCTGATGGTGATTCAGTTCCTGGTTCTAATTGTCACCAAGACCATCTTCATTCTGTCTTGTCCATGGTCATATCCTCTATCTTCCATTAAATTATCCTTTCTGCCTAAGCTGGTTCAACTGGGTTCTGCCCCTGAGGTCCCAGAATATTCGGATGCTAAAATTTTCCCTTTCCCCACACCTCAATTCAAAGCAATAGCCCCTTAAAATACCCCTCCCTGATCCCTCCCTTGCTCAGAAGCCCAGTCTGTTCTAACAGCTTGAGCCCACACTAATATTTAGCCTTCCTGATCTTCCGTAGCATTGATCATCTGTACCACAAAAATTGGCAGACTTATTATCCTGTTCTGTATCTTGCACTGACTCATTATTTTCTCAAATTCAACTAATGATATTCTTTAGGCTTTATTTAACTGTACCATTTTATACCTGGAAAGAACATTAGTGATTTTTAATCCAACCTCCTCATTTGTACAGAAGGAGAAAGTAACACTGAGAGAAGTGACTTTCCTAAAGTCATATAACATTTCTCAAACTAAGTTCTGCTTAAGTACAACAACATTGACAAATGAAAAAGTGCTTGTGATGAAATCAGCTTACAAAAAGCGGCATATTCTGTTTCTTAGAATAACTGATGCTGAACCATTAATATTGCATATTAAAGCTTTTGAGAAATCCTGCAGAAAAAAATAAAGCTATTTCAATTGCTTTAACTCAATTTTCTGGAAATTTGAGTACAGAAATATTTTTTCACCAAATGTTATTGAGAATTAGTGTTTTTTGATATATACTTTGATAACCCCATGCTAATGATTATTTACTTGGTATCCTTGTTGCAAATCTAAAAACATTTCAAACTCCAAGGAGACGTTTTATTGTTCTCTTCTACTACAGTTGAATGAGTAAGGTTAACTAACACCCTTCTTCTCCATGTTTTCCCTTATTTAAAATATTTTCACTTTAAGTTGTTTTTTTTTTCTTTTTCTTTTTTCTTTTCTTTTTTTTTT
>NW_012118644.1:1107059-1136362 GCF_000951035.1 Colobus angolensis palliatus
TTTTTTTTTTTTTTGAGACGGAGTCTCGCTTTGTCTCCTAATGGGAGTACAGTAGCGCAATCTCGACTCACTGCAAGCTCCGCCTTCCGGGTTCATGCCATTCTCCTGCCTCAGCCTCCCGAGTAGCCGGGACTACAGACACCCGCCACCATGCTCGGCTGATTTTTTTGTATTTTTTTTTGAGACGGAGTCTTGCTCTGCCACCCAGGCCGGAGTGCAGTGGCACAATCTTGGCTCACTGCAACCTCCGCCTCCCAGGTTCACACCATTCTTCCGCCTCAGCCTCCTGAGTAGCTGGGACTACAGGTGCCTGCCACCATGCTCGGCTAATTTTTTTATATTTTTAGTAGAGACAGGGTTTCACCATGTTAGACAGGATGGTCTCGATCTCCTCACCTTGTGATCCACCCGTCTCGGCCTCCCAAAGTGCTGGGATTACAGGCATGAGCCACTGCACTCAGCCCACTTTAACTTTTTTTAACTTGAAGGTTAAACCTTCAAGTTTTTACTTTTCTAGTCTGTGAAAAACGTTATGTTATCCAAAATATACTTAAAATACAGATGCTCCAATTTCATGATCAAATTCTGGGAGAAGTAGTCTTTCTGTCTTTGTTCTAGCAATGGGAAGAGAACAAATCTCTGGCTTCAGTACTGGAGATTTGGTCCAAAACATGATAAGAGTATAAATTATGAACAGAATCCTAAAACCAAAAGTGACCTTAGAAAGAGCATAGCTAACAGTCCTCATCTTGTGGAAGTGGAGATTTAAGTTCAAGATAGAGAGGGGACTTCCTCCAGTGTTACACAATGATTTTTGCTTGAAGGCAAGACTCAAAGCCAGACCTTCAGGTTTCCATTTCTGTATCCTTTCAAATAAATCCCGTTATGTTGACCATCACTTCAAGGTCTGAGGTTGATTACTTGGGTTTTCCTCTTACTTTTTCTCTCCTCCTTACTTTTTGTTCTCTTTCCTATCCCCCTCATCCCCTTCTCTTCCTCTCCCTCCCCCCCTTCCTTCTCCAAGTCTTATTTATTCTCCTCTTACTTCTCATCCTTCTTGTTTTCACTGTTCTTCTTATATTGCTTTTGTGTGACATTTTCCATTAAATATTGAGCAAATTTAATTTTTTTCTGGTACTAAATGTCTTAGTCTGTTTCATGTTGTTATAAAGGAATACCTGAGGCTGAGTCCTTTATAAAGAAACGATATTTGGCTCATGGTTCTATGGGCTGTACGGGAAGCACGGCACCAGCATCTACTTGGCTTCTGGTGAGGTTCTTAGGCTTCTTCCACCAGTGACAGAAGGTTAAATGGAGCCAGCATGTGAAGAGATCACATGGCAATAGAAGAGCATCAAAGAGTGAGTGGAGAGGTGCCAGCCTCCTTTGAACAACCAGCTTTTATGGGAACTAATACAGCAAGAACTCACCGGCTATGGTGAGAATGGCACTAAGTCATTCATGAGGGATCTGTCCCCAAAACCCAAACACCTCTCACAATGTCCCACCAGCTGAATTAGAGATCAAGTTTCAACATGAGGTATGGAGGGGTCAAATATCCAAACTATAGCACTAAGAAAATTTGCATGCAATTGAAAAATAATGAGTGTTTAGTTTTTCAATATATTTTTCTTCCTCTATCTCTGAAATCATATGAATGCAATAGACTTTTTAGCCAGAAAGGGTTCATATACCAATGGGACTGTGCATACACTTTTAAGTGTTCGTTTAAAGTATCATAAATCTCATCTATGTTGTACACACCAGTGCCTCCCAAACTTTCATAGTACTAATTACCTATAAATCTTGTTAAAATGAAGATATTATAATTCAGTGTTTTGAGGTGGGGCTTAAAGATCTGGGTCATTAATAAACCCTAGATTATGCTGAAATCCACAGATTATACTTTGATTAGTAATAATATAGACCAAAATCACCATTTCCTTTGGATTGGCCCTTGTGGTTTACACAAAATCTTCATATACATTCACTCTCTCTCAAAAATATAAAGTAATAATATTATAGAAAACTTGTACGGGCAAGAAGATGAAATGTACATAAATAAAAGATAAAGTGAGTAAGTTCACTCACTCACCTCTTCTTCGTTCACAAAGGAATTTGAAGGTAAGACTGGTTAAGGTAATTACCTAAAATGGTAACTATGGTAAGTTGTAGAGCTAGATAGACTCCCAAGTCATGTACTTTCAATTATACTACAGTTAGGAAGTCAGTCTCTCAAACACACACAACACACACACATAACCCACAAATACACACATGCATATGTATGCAGTAAGATAGAGACTATAATCCAAAGCATTGCTAAAAGCTCTGCAATTATAAGGAAATAAAAAGATGAATTTCTTTAACTTTGATATTTCTTAATTTGATGTTTTCTCTGATTGAATTTTGATACTCTGGATTTGTAGGAATTTGGTTCTGGTACAGATTTGGTTTATTTTCTTTAAGTTACTTAACATTACAAATTCTATTTTTGTTAAATAATTGAGTTTTATGTATTAAAACAGAAAACTTAAAGTTTGTTTTTTTCCAAAATGTATGTGCATCTTGGAGTCAGGGACTACAGGAGAACAAATAAGAAAACAGTATCATTCTCATTATGGTTCAAATCCTCAGTGATGCCCTCTTCTTCCTCCTTTCCTTCTGTTTTTGCTGCTCTCAGCCTTGTAGGAAGATGGGATCTCAGTCCCCTCAATGTGCCTACTCTTCTTATGGAACCAGGAAGCACATCCCATAAAGCAAATAAATAGTCCAGAAACACAAAAGGATCTGGCTTAAGGTCTACAGAACAGTATAAATTCTCATTCTCCCCTACAATTGGGTACATCTACAGGGTGGGGTGGGAAAACATCATCACTAGCTTTGTAAGAGACAGTTTTGCTATCTCCAGGATGTTATCAATTTGGCAAAATTAAGGAAAGTGATCATAGGCCTTATCTGGGTTTCTTATATTTGGGTTCCATATGTGAGGAGTTTCATATATTCCATATATGAGGGTTCTTATATTTGGATTCCATATAAGAGGAGCATGTGACTTTGTATATTGATGAGGTTTATCTTAGAAATATCTAAAGACGTTTTGTCTTGCTTGATGTGTAAATCACTAAGGTGATTTACAATAAAATTACAATAAGGCAAATAATTACCTTACTCTTATGAGAAGCCATAAGAATTGTATATTCCCACTAAAGTACGATTCTTACCCATGATAGCAAGAGCCAATATATATTGGCCACTCTGGTTAAGGCATGGTGCTTAAAAACATATTGGTATTAGCTTAGGCAACACTCCATCATAGCCCCATTTGATAGATACTAGTGTGGTGACCATTTTTAGATTAACAAATGTTACAGTAAGACTTAGTGAGTGGTAAAGTAAGAAAACAAATTTAAGCTGTAGGACTGTAAATACTGTGCATGTAACCTTGCATATTCTACTTCAATGGGACATAATCATATACTCCATATTATACTACATGTATAAATCATCTTAGAGTATTATATAATTCAGTTGGTGGCATTAATTTGGCTCAATCTAACTTTCTGTTTGTGCCACATACAGATGTTTTTCGAGAATGATCATTATCAGCACTTGAGAATCAAGAAATTTAATTCAGGTGTGGTACGTAGATTGTTTACAAAAAGACAGCAATAATTTCTCTCTTCATCTCATTGTCAGGTGATTTTGCAGCAATTTCCACCAGGAGGTGAAGTCTGTTTGCATTCCCCTTCAATCTAAGCTGTCTTTGTGACTTGCTGTGGGCAAAGAATGTAAAAGAATTTATGTTGCACCAGTTCTGAGCCCACGCATCAGGAGACCTTGAACACGCCCACTGTCTCTTGATCCTCTGCCACTGCCCCATGAAGAATCTGGACTAACTTGCAGGGTACGAGCTGTGTGGCCTAGTCATCCTTGTGGCAGCCAGTCATTGCCTGTCATTGTCAAATATATGTGTGAGGTCTTGGACTAGCCCCTTTTTGCCAAGCCACCAGTTGATCACATGCACATGAGCAAACCCACTTGAGCTCAATCAAGCTGACCCAGAAGAACAGATCCACTCAATTAATCCGTAGACTCATGAGCAATGTTAAATGATGGTTGGTTATTTTAAGCTATTAATTTCCTTAGAGTGGCTTATGATGGAACAATAAATAAGTGATACAGCAAGAAAACAGCAGCAAAAACACATATTTTATTCCATGGTACCCATTTAGTTTATTGTATCATTTGTTTATTCAGTAATCATCTGATAAATGTTTACTCAGAGGTGATGCTTGTAATTGGCTGAAAAAGAAGTAATAATTTTGGGTCTAAATACTGTCTGTTATAATGAAACATTTGCTTACTATAAAATAAGCTAGAGACAGTAGGCCAAAGTAGTACTGTCTTTAAATAAGGCACGTTTATCATCTTGCATTAAAAAAACACTTGCTAAATTTATCAAGTCTTATTGGCTGCTCTGAGCAAAACCTGCTCACCAATTCAATACCTGGGTTTCTTCACCTTTTTGTCCAGTTGTAATTTGGTTCATTTTCCTGCATCTCTTGCACATTTCTCAGGGCCTATTTCTGTCCTGTTAGACTTAGATCAATATAGCTAACTATTTTTTTTCTCTTGCTCTTCTATTTGGCCTACTTTATTTCTGTCCAAATTCTTAATTTAGAATCTCCCTGTGATCCAGCTTATTCAAATGCCTCAGTTTACCCTTAGACAAAATTTTAACATGATGAATGGCACCTACCCTTCACCATCTGCCAGAATGCTTTCCTTATCACAGCTTTGAGGCATAAAACACTGAAAATGATGATGGAAAAGAGCTTGGCAGATATAAAAGAGTTATAAATATACATGCTCACCCATAAATCAATACCAATAATAAATTGCATTCAAGTGCTATTTAATTCTTTGTGATCATCAATAAAGATATAAAAAGTTCATCCCCAACATCCTCTCTGTGGTTAACCTCTCAGCACCTCCATGCAGCTTCCTGCACTATTAGTCATCATTCTGTTTACTGTCTCTCTGACGGTCTGCTTTAGTTTGATTCGTCTCATTCTGGAAGCATTTTACTATGGAATGTCATTCTGGAGGTGGTTTAGAGGAGAGGCTGCTTTTCTTCTCACAATCAGTTACAAAACTTGTACATCAAAAACTTGTATTGGTGATGTTTAAACCCAGGGTGTCTTTTTGTTTTCTGATATGATTTATTCTCCCCCACACCAGGGAGCTCATGGTTAGTTCTTGTTGGAGTTTAGCAGGAAGCAACCTACCCACTAACTGCCCCCTCCACTTTCTTTCTTCCCACTCCCACCCAATGTCCCTTTTCTCCCCAGTGCCATCTTCTTAGATGTCCCTTTTCTCCCCAGTGCCATCTTCATAATTAGACTCTGCAACCTCAGGTCCCTTCCACAAAGTGATGAGCTACTAAAAATACAGCCCTGCAGGAATACGTTCAACTTCTATTTCCGTTATTTTTT
This sequence comes from Colobus angolensis palliatus, assembly GCF_000951035.1. Classification (NCBI taxonomy): domain Eukaryota; kingdom Metazoa; phylum Chordata; class Mammalia; order Primates; family Cercopithecidae; genus Colobus; species Colobus angolensis. The sequence goes on from NW_012118644.1 coordinate 1,112,558, forward strand.
AACATCAGTTTCAGATGAACAAAGCAGTTAAACAAAGGGAGAGAGAAAGTGCTGTGATTGTGAAGACAGAAGGTTGCTACTTACTTTGTTCATTTTAATTACACAAAGTCATCATTTAGCAGAAGCCCAAGGATACTGCAAGGGAAATGCTTTCACAGACCTGCCTCCTTTTGATAGTTCCCATTTAAAGCGTCTTCCAATGACCCTGAACATAAATACCTTCGTTGTAACCCTGAAAAACCCTACATCTCTGTACAGCGCATGAAACAGGAACAGCTGCTTTTAAGGTGTGGGGAAGGCTGGACATAATTGGACCGTTCTGCTAATGAGACCTACTTCCATCACTCTGCTGACTGTCTCATGGCATTTAAGATGAGTCTCTTAAAACTGGGTTACGGAAATGAGGGTGGGGCAAGAGGAGGGGTATGTGGAAGATGCCCATGGATACTAAGAATTTTAAGTCTTCAGCAGATATACAGAGCTGGCTGGAACACAAATGTGAGAAGAAAAAACAAAAGCTTTGCTTGTGTGAAAATCTAAAATCTGAATGTTTGTACTTCTCACCCACTTACTTGATATTTAGCAACTCCTATTTTAAAATCTGTCTTGTGATAGTGCATCAATAGCTTCATTTTTGATAATATTAGATACTATCCATTTCATGCGTATTATATATCAGATGTGTTGATTAAAAAATCATATCGAATAGCTTATTTAATCTGCATAACATAATTATAAGAAGGCACCATTTCCTCCTGCTTTCTAGATAACAATAACGAGGCTTACTTTGGTTAAATAACATAGTAGAGGTCATGCAAGTAGTACATGAATGAGGCAGGATTTGAACCTAGCATTCTTCAACTTAAAGCCTGAGCCTTTAGCCACCTGATGCCCACTTGAGGAACTTAACGTATGACACCTGTGTCATTCTCTCAAAATCTCAAGTCATGCACTAATTTATTCAATGAATATTTATATAACTCCTAATACACACAAAGCCCAATGCTAGGTAGTGAGGATGCTTAACAGGTAAACCAGGCTTAATTTTCTCCTTTGAATTACTTACAGTGTGGAGTTAGAGAAATATATTCATAAAAAATATCTGCTGTGTAGTAAAATATGTTAATAATCATTAGGTTTACAGTGCTTAATAGGGGAAATTACAAGAGTAGAGAGACTGAAGTGACTGTGGTCAGCAGGAATTAAGGATAGTTTGAGAGGAGAGTTTTAAAATATCCCAGACTGTATCATTCTACTTTATCACTGTATGCCTGTAATGACCAGGGTGCCTCGTATAGAGTCAGTGTTTAAGAAATACTAGTTTAATGAATGAAGGAGTAAATAAGTATGTGAATATGTAAATGATTTAGTGAATGAGTGCATGAATGTATTTTTCAACTATAAACCATAAAGAAGCTTAGATATTTTCCCAGTGGACAAGAGAGAGACGAAGCTTCCAAACTCAAGAAAGTGAGAAATGGCGTGACTAGTGTGGAAATAGGAATCTAGGAAATAGGATTCTATTGAATCTAACTGTTCTGCAAGGAAAATTGAATTACTGAACTGTAGAAAATTAATTGGAAGCCACTGAATATTTTTAATTGGTGGAGAAAAATGATCAAATTGGCATTTTGAAAAGACCACTGTGGCAATAGAGAATGAATTAGAGGAAGGGTTAAGAGATGGTAGCAAGGAATCCAATCTATATTCATAAACTTTTAGTTCCATTGTATTTCATTGAATTGTACTGATAAACAAATTGTAGAGAAACACACTTTTGAAGGACATCTGTTCTGATATCCCAACCTACTCTTTTTTCTAGTGCTGAAATGTGTTTAGCAGGGGACACTTACACTAATTAAAGCAGCTTGTGGTATGAATCAGTATTTTCATAAATGTAGCTCTGTGATCTTTGTCATGTCAATTAGCCACATTTTTTTCTGATCTGTAAAATAAATATATTGATTTCAACCTGATACCACATAAGCATTACAGTACAATAACATTTATGATAAGATTTGATAAGCTGTGAAATGATGATTCTAGTTATTATCATTTTAATTCTTAAAATTAATAAACATGCCAAAATAATAAAGTTGGGATACTACTAACATTAGCACCATTACCCCAGATTTCTGTGTTGGCAGCTTACTAAAAAGCAAAGGTCATAGTGGCATAATCCTCAAGTCTGAAAGAAATTAGCTGAGATTTGTTGAATAGCCTTGATACTAAAAAATGAGTAGCCCATAGTAAGTGCTAAATAAATTATCTTTACTAAACACAATTGGTATCTGAAACCACATCTATTTTCTCATCTAAAGTTTATTCAGGCATCCATTTTTTAAAATCTGTTTTCTTGACTCCTAATTTCCACCTTGTCATTTTCCCATAAAGATGACCAAAAATATAGGGACTCTTTGAAGCATCTTTTTCATGTTGGATAAATGCCGAATTAGAAGCCCAATTTAAAATCATGTAAAAATGTTTACGTTTAAATTATTTGTGTGTGTATACACACATACATATATACACATGTGACAATAAGCTAACAGACAATTTACTGCTAAAAATTGTTAGCTGGGTCTCTCATCATATTTCATATATCTCTGATAATTTCTCCATCTGTAATAAAATAATTAATTTACTTCTATCTGTTCTCTAGAACAGCCTACTGAAATTTATCTTGTACCCATTCGCAAATCGATTTGGTGATATTAAACCACTGCAATTTATTTATGTGGGCCTTCATTTGGTTTTTGTTTGTTTGTTTGTTTGTTTGTTTTACCTCTCTGTCCCTGGTGACACAAAAAGACATGTGAGCCCTCTCATGTCGTTGCTGGCACTTGCTGTCTTCCTAGCTCTCTTCAGTTGCAAAAACGATTCTATCTGTTCATAAGCCCATAAAACGGATATTTGATTTGATTTAGGTGGAGATTCACTGAACTAACTTCATTATGATTAACTATCTACCATGAGTTTTGTACTTTTTGTGATTCCGAACCTCTAATGTAATCCAATTTGTCAGTGGTGTCAGTGAGCCGAGTCTCTGACCTACATTTGCAGTCTTTGTTTTTTTTTTGTAGGCAAGAAGGTAAAGTTCACTCTGGGCAGAAAGATGTTCATTGACACATTTGTATGCTTGCCCTACACATAACAGTTCTAAGCACTGGGGATAGAAAGATGAGAAAGATACAGCTTTAAAAAAAAATTAAAGAGGTTGCCAGCCCAAAGGGAAGACAGATGACTTCAGTGAATGGTAAAATACACAATAAAAACTATATTAATAAATATACAATAAAAACTATGTTAATAAAAATATACAATAAAAGCTATATTGATAAGTTTTTATAGAGAATAAATCCATTCACTCATTAACAAATATTTCATGAATAACTACTATGTGTTTAAAATGAAGATGAGTTTTGCCCATGTGTGCAATCAGGAAAGATCTGGAAAGGTTTTGAAGACAGAGTCGCACCCAAGCAGTTTTTTGAAGGGTGAAGAAAATTTGCTAGTTGAACACTGTGAAAGATGTTTGCCAAATCTGCTGTAGTTATCTTTTTCTCCATATCCATGCTTCTGTGAAATTAGGCCTTGTATCTCTTCTCACAAAGGGGCAAAGTCCACTTCTTCCTTATTTATTCTCTCGCTCCATAGATCTAGGATAGTCACATGTGGCTTGCTTTGGCTAAAAGAGTGCAGTAGAAGCAATAAGCAATGTTGTGCCAGTTCTAAATTTCAACATCAAGAGGCTCTGTATGCTTCTACTCTTTCTTTGAAATCCTATGACCACCGTACAGCCAAGTGTATGTAGGCTAGCTTGCTGGATGAGAAAAGCCATGTGACCCAGTCACTGCTGTCACTCCAGACAAGTGCCAGCAAACTCCCGAGGCAGAGAGCCTAGCTAAAGAGCTGCATCAGTGATCCCAGCCATGGCTGGAAGAGCCATCTAGCTTGTTTATTCCAAATTTCTAACCCATAAAATCATGAGGCAAATGAATGGATATTGTTTCAAGTCACAAAATTTTGGAGTGGATCATTGGCTGGCAAAACTAAATGTCTAGATATCACCTTCCAGAGAGTAAGAATAGCATATACAAGAACACTGAAGCAGGACTCATCAAGAGAACTTTAAGGATCTATGAGAGGTTCAATGTTCTCATTAGCACCGTTCTAGCTACAAGTTATGGAAACTGCATGAAACCTCTTTGAGAACCTTTTTATTGGTTTTATAGACAAGACTTGCAATTGGTGGATGCTCCTTCAGACACGGTTGTATCTAAGTGTTCAAATGATGTCATCAAGGCCTTATACAATATTCAATGTTGTTTTAGTCTTGTTAGCTTAATTATTACTTGGGTTATCTTCTTGTAGTCCAAAAAGAACCATGGAAAAGCTCCAGGCTTCCGTTATCTATCTAGTTAGCAATTATCAGGATAATAACTCACCCTCAGTTTATACATTGGACTTTCAGAAAAACTCTAATTTGCTCTAGCTGTGGAGGAGGTGGGACCAAATTCACAAGGCCATAGGGAAAAACAGTCACCAAAATAAAAATAGGTATCCTATTATTGAAATTAATGGCAAAAAACGTAATTACTTTTGCACCAACCAGAAAAAAATTATTGGAAGACAGTTTGTTCCGAATTAAAAACAGCCTTCTTCTATTCAGTTATAGAATGCCCATTTTCAGCTGACTTGAAAACAATATAATTATAGCAAAGTCTGTATTATCATGTAGTGTAATAAATGAGGTGTGGTGTTGACTTCAGGAATAGTTTAATTCAGAGTTTCATGATAACATTAGGGCTTTGGCATCATTTCTCTCCATGATGCTGAAGATTTCCCTCCTTGTTTGTCTTTGACCTGGCTTTTCTGGTGATAGTAAGTTTGGCCATAACACCTTACAGCCTTATATTGATATACTCCAGAGCCCAGAGAATGGAGAAAAGTTTGTTCTGTCTTCCAGTTTTGCAAGAAAAAATGATATGATTCACCCTGCAATGGCAGGTTTAATTTGTAAACTGAACTGAAAAACAAAACACCATGGCCCAGAACCACTGGGAACCACAAGTGAAACTTGGGACTACTGGAGAGCGGAGAAATAAAAGCTGAGAAGGCATCTAAGACTCCTGTTATTTCCATGACATCAGAATAAATCGGAAATAACACAATGGAGAAAGGTTATAGGAGATCAAGCTCAGAGTAGGCATGAAGGGTTTTAAAGTCTGTGCTTAGAAGTCTCCGGGTTAGTCTCTTCCTAGAATTTCTGTGGAACACAAGCACTAGATGATCCACAAGCACTAGATGGTCCTGTATCAGCAGCAATTAATTTTTTTCATCTATTCATCTATCCATCTTCATCTATCTATCCATCCATTCATCCATCATCCATTCAGCATGTATATGGTGGGCATTTATTTAAACAATAGACTCTGGCAAGTACTGATGCCACACAGATGTATAAGGTACTTCCATGCCCCAGGGAGCTCACAGTCTAGCAGGGAGATAAACACTTAAGAAAATGCTGGCAGTATAGTCGCAGTAATGTCTAGGTAAAATTTGTTTTATTCAGCAAGTTTTTATATCCCTGGTAGGATGAAAGTCAATAGAATTTTGTAACATAAATCCTATTGTGAATGTACCAAAAAGAGTCAGGAATAGCATCTATGATTTATTGGTGAAGTCTAGGCTTGATTTGCATCATTTTACTCAATCTTCAAAACACTCCATGAATTTGACATTATTATCAATGTAGCTGGTGAAAAAACTGAAACTCAGAGAAGTAACATGCCCAAAACTCTTAAGCAGAGATAAGAAATGAACTTCATTCTGACTGAATCTAAGGCCTGGGCTTCCAGTTACTACTTTACACAACACATTTTATTGAGATTTCAAATGTTGTTAGATATTCCAGTTGTGGATTTCAAATGTTCTTAGGTATTCTAGTTGCACAGAGTCACCTTGGTCTTTAAAACCAAATTATGAATAATTCCAATATCCATGCCATAAATTGAAGCAATTCTAATAGTTTTTCAATATTTTCCGTGAATTTTTCAGTCTTCTTTTCTCAGAACCTCCTTTGACTGTGTGCTTCCTCCAATGAAACCACTTCGGAATATTTTCTCATTCAGTGCTGTGATACCTTTCTGTTCTACACTGGACCAACTTAGATGTGGAAGCCAAGGTCTTCCTTCTTTGATTTCCAAAAAGACGTAAAAAAATGAACAAACAAAAATTGACAGGCTTATATATGTGTAGATGACTTTATTGAAGGATCAAATGATAGAAAGTGATTCGTACTGAGACAGTACACACACATACATACACACACACACAATGTAAAAACTCAGTTCTGCCTCTGACAGTCCATTAATTGTTTCCACTTCTCAGTATTCATCCTTCTAGCACATTTCAGGTCTTCTTTTGTCCTGTTTCCTCTCTTTCCGTCTCTGTTTTCTGTTTTCTATTTTTCTTTTCATCCCCAGATTTCTGCCTAGATGGGTTTAGCTGTTTGTTTCCTAGACTCCTTTAATCCAAGTTTTCAGGATGGCATTAACCACCCCAGGAAGGTTTTCAATGCATTTTCCTAGACAAAGACAGTTTTCTGTCTCCAAAGATTTTTGAAGCTACTTTTAAACAGATAGTTTCATCCCACCCATCATCTCCTCAAGGCCCAGATTAAGTAGCATAGGACCCGACAGGTTGAGTTAGGCTGGGAAGAGGTACCCAAATATATTAAGACATATTTTAAGGCTGAAATCCAGATAGTAGAGTGGCACATCCTGTGAGTTGTGTAATGATTTATCCTCAATATACTTAAATAGATTAAAACTCTCTGACTGACACTAGCCAGTAGTGATCTTCTTGGAGAGGGGTAGGAGGGTGGGCAAAGTCTTTGTTTAATTAAGTCTGTGTCTCTAGTGCATAAAATGGAATCTGGAACATTTTTTAGATGCTCAATAAGTTTTACCAGAGCAAACTGAACCTAGCCAAGTAAGATAAAAACTATAAAATCAACTATTATAGAAGTTAGATGATTTATTTTGCCCCTCACATTTTTAGTCTATTTTCTTATGCTTTCCTTCCAAATTTACCAGAGATTTTTTTAGTCTAGCTTATCTGTGTTATGTAAAAGCAACAAAAAGAAAAGATTTATGCCATCCCAGGGAACATAATAATAGTGATGGTAGTGTCAGAATTAGAGTGAGAAAACTATCAAGCCACCCCTCTTTACCTATTGAGTCTTTTTAATGCTGAAATGACAGTATCCATGCATAGTTCTAAGATTGGAGATTTGTTCCGTTACACATGTTTATACATTAATAATAATAATACAATCAGATACCACTTTATATATTAGGATAGCTACTATGTAGAAAAAAACAGAAATGTTGGCCAGGAGTGGTGGCTCACGCCTGAAATCCCAGCACTTTGGGAGGCTGAGGAGGGTGGATCACAAGGTCAGGAGATCAAGACCATCCTGGCTAACACATTGAAACCCCGTCTCTACTAAAGAATACAAAAAATTAGCCGGGCATAGTGGCGAGCGCCTATAGTCCCAGCTACCTGGGAGGCTGAGGCAGGAGAATGGTGTGAACCCAGGAGGCGGAGGTTGCAGAGAGCCGAGATTGTGCTACTGCACTCCAGCCTGGGCGACAGAGCAAGACTCCGTCTCAAACAAACAATCAAAAAAACCAGAAATGTTGAAGCAGTGCCAAGGACGTAGATAAATTAAGTCCCTTGTGTATTTCTGATGGGACTGTAAAATCATGTGCAATGCAGTATGGCAGCCAATCAAACACTTAAACATAGCATTACCATATGATCCAGGAATTCCACTGTTAGTTTGCCATAGACTGAATATTTATGTCCCCCTTCAAGTTTAAATATTGAAACCTAATCCAAATGTTAGGTATTTAGAAGTGAGGCATTTGGAGATAATTAGGTAATGATGGCATAACCTTGTGAATGTGATTAGTGCTTTTGTAAAAGAGACCCCAGTAGGATGAGTTCGTGTCCTTTGTAGGGACATGGATGCAGCTGGAAACCATTATTCTCAGCAAACTATAGCAAGAACAGAAAACCAAATACCGCATGTTCTCACTCATAGGTGGGAACTGAACAATGAGATCACTTGAACACAGGAAGGGGATCATCACACACCGGGTCCTATTGTGGGGACGGTGGGGGAGGGATAGCATTAGGAGATATACCTAATGTAAATGATGAGTTAATGGGTGCAGCACACCAACATGGCACATGTATACATATGTAATAAACCTGCACATTGTGCACATGTACCCTAGAACTTAAAGTATAATAATAAAAAAAAAAAGACCCCAGAAAGCTAGTTTACTTGTCCCTTCCAACACATGAGGACCTAGCAAGAAGATTACTGTCTACAAACAAGGGAGCAGGCCCTCGCTAAACACTGAATCTCTCAGTGCCTTCTTCTTAGACAGTCCCCAGAACTGTGAGACAAGTGTTTGTTGTTTAAGACACCCTGCCTGTGGTATTTTTGTTATAGCAGCCTAATGGTAAGACAAGGCATATACCCAAAAGAATTGAAAGCAATGACTTTAATAGATATTTGTACACTCATATTCATAGCAGCATTATTTGTAATAACCAAAAGGTAGAAACAACTCAAGTGTCCATTGATGTATGAATAGATGAACAAAAAGTGATATATTCATAAAAGGTGATATATTCATACAATGGAACAGGGGTTCCCAACCCCCAGACCATGGGCTGGTTCTGGTCTGTGGCCTGTTAGGAACCAGGCTTCACAGCAGGAGGTGAACAGTGGGTGAGCAAGTGAAGCTTCATCTGTGTTTACAGCTGCTCCCCACCGCTCACATTACTGCCTGAGCTACGCCTCCTGTCAGAGCAGCAGTAGATAGAATCTAATCTATCCATTAGATTCCCATAGGAGTATGAACCCTCTTGCAAATTGCGCATGTGAGGGATCTAGGTTGCACGCTCTTTATGAGGATCTAACTAATGCCTGACGATCTGAGGTGGAGCTGTTTCATCCTGAAACCATCCTCCCTGACCCCCTATGTCCATGGAAAAACTGTCTTCCAGGAAACTGGTCCTTGCTGCCAAAAAGGTTGGGTGCTGCTGCAATAGAAAATTATTCAGTCATAAAAATGGATGAAATTCATACATGCTTCAAATTTGATACACTTTAAAAATATTAGGGTAATCAAAGTAAGACAGATATAAAAAGATAAATATTGTATTGTATTCTCCACTTATTTCAGTATGTAGAATTGTCAACTGTATAGACAAAGAAAGTAGAATAGTTGTTACCAGGGGCTGGAGTGAGGGGAGAATGGGAAGCTATCATTTAGTGGGTATTGTGTTTTAGTTTAGAAAAACAAAAACGTTCTTGAAAGAAATAGTAGTGATGGTTACACAATGTTGTCAACACGCTTATTGCCACTGAACTGTACACTCAAAAGTGGTTAAAATGGTAAATTTTCTGTAAAAAGCCACCCCTAAAGGAAAAATGTTGCATGCAGGACCTTATGAATGTGCCATCTCACATAAACCATAATCCTACAAGGTGGATGTATCAGTGCTTGTCTAATCAGAAAGCAAAACAGGCACCAGTTACTCACAAAGAGAGTATTTAAACTAAAAAGGGTTAACCATATTACGGAGAATTGAAAAGCTGAAAACAGGATTAAAAAAAAAAAAAAAAGGATAGCGGTATCCCTTCTAGGTCAGGAGCAAAATGAAAGAAATGAGAATTATTAAAACTGAAAAGGTTTGAGGAGGGGCTCCAGGGAACTGGGATTCAGGCCTCTGAGAAGGAGGCGTTTCTTGTGTCTCCGAGGAGATGTATGAGGTGGCTTCTGAAAGTGTTGAGAAAACTGCAACCCAGAACCACCTGCTGCTACAGAAATGCACTGTGGCTGCCTGGGTGAATAAGCCTGGCTGAGTTACACTGATAGAGGTAAAAACATGGTAGAATGGAGTGTGTCTTTTCCTTCGTCTCTTGTCTTGAAGCCTCACTTCAGCATTCCCCAGATGATAAAGAAAACAAATATTTTATACAGTGCAGAAATGTAGGTTTGGTGTTGAGAGGCATTTGCTGAATAGCTAGTATAGTTTGTAGGTTTATACTCATTTTATGTATGACAACACTATGATTTAAAGAGACCAGATGGCTTGCATAGGCCACACAATCAGTTCAGAGAAGGGCCAGTGTATGAACTCAGCTTTTCTTCAATAGAAAGTATGTTTTATTTTCAATGGGCCATCTTGCTTTATTGGTTAATTTGTTCATCCATTTAATTATTCAAAAAATTCAATTCTTGAAAACCTTACCAATAGCAAGCACTGTGCTTGGTAGGGCAAAGATTAACAAAATACACAGTTAAGTCAGGGATGCAAGGAGTAGTCAGATGAGCACAGGCAAATGGCGCGTCCTATAACAGAGGTAAACATCATGCTACGGAGAGTACTGGAGCATGCTACCTAGGAGGATCAGGGTAGGTGCCAAAGAGTTGGTGACATTGGAACTGTGGTCCTGTCTGTGTCCTGTAGAAACTGAGGAAGAACAGACCTTTCTTTAGCAGGACAGTAGAATGATGAAAGCACTTTAAAAAATTCCAAATACTCTACTTCTTGAAGATGAAGCCTATTAACTCAGCACAATGTGGGCACTAATCTATGAAGCTGCCCTGTGAAGCTAAATATTTCTCCTTTTGCCATGAGCCATGAACCAGAGAGATGCTGACCTTTCTACAGAAATGGACAAAGATTAGAGGTCAGGGATTTTGTTTAAGTGGGTCACCTTTGAAGTCCTTAAGTTTCAAGAGATAAAAAGAGGTGCTCATAGGTCTTTCTTTCTGGCCCTGCCTTTGATTCCCAGACAAGGATATGAGAAATAACATTATTGTGTCAGAACACAAATTCTCATTTCCAGGAATTTCCAAAGAGCCTAATTTCTACCTACATTTTAAGGCAAAGTATGAGAATGTTCCCCTTTTTTGCTTCTCTTTATTTATAGAATGATTGACAGAAACTCACAGAATTCTTCTTCTCTCCTTCTCTCTCTCTCTTTGTGGTATGTTGAAATGATTATTAAGTGCCATTTACTCAGCACTGATTGCATAACTCTGTGGTACAAGTTGTACATATATTGGCTCATGTAGTTTTCACAACTAAATATGAAAGAAAACAGGGCTCAGAAGAGACATGTAACTTGCCCAAATTCACACAGTGCTTAAAAAACAAACAAACAAAATCTATTACCAGATCACTGGCCAAACTAGTGGAATAGCTTGCCTCTCAAACACGCAAGTTCTTTCTCCTATGCAATAACCCTTCTCCCCTTTATAATTCAAGTAGTTGGCCAAAGGTAAATTAGAATAGTTTGCCACCAAATTAATGCTATTTGAGAAATGAAAATGTCATTCAGACACAAACATGTGTTTCCATTAGTCTTTGCTTATGCTGAAAATTTCCACTCTTTCACGCAATTCAATTAAGACATATTTCATTTCTACTATGTATATGGCATTGTTCTTAGCATTAGAGATACCAAATATCAGTTAATTTTGATCTCTACTATTATGAAACTCAAAGTCTAATTTACTGGTTATTTTGATCTTCAGGGGAGAGCAGAGGAATTCAATTCCAGACCTGCTGTAGAAAAATGATCCTTTCCTATGAACAGACACTTTTCAAAAGAAGACATTTATGCAGCCAACAAACATATGAAAAAAAAAGTTCATCATCACTGATCATTAGAGAAATGCAAATAAAAACCATAATGAGATACCACTCACGCCAGTTAGATTGGCAATCATTAAAAAGTCAGGAAACAACAGATGCTGGAGAGGATGTGGAGAAATAGGAACACTTACACTATTGGTGGGAGTGTAAATTAGCTCAACCATTGTAGAAGACAGTGTGGCAATTCCTCAAGGATGTATTAGTAGAAATACCACTTGACCCAGCAATCCCATTACTGGGTTTTACCCAAAGGATTATAAATCATTCTACTATAAAGACACAAGTACATGTATGTTTATTGCAGCACTATTCACAATAGCAAAGTCTTGGAACCAACCCAAATATCCATCAATGATAGACTGGATTAAAAAATGTGGCATATATACACCATGGAATACTGTGCAGCTATAAAAAAGGATGAGTTCATGTCCTTGACAGGGACATGGATGAAGGTGGAAACCATCATTCTCAGCAAACTAACACAAGAACAAAAAACCAAACACCACATATTCTCACTCATAAGTGGGAGTTGAACAATGAGACACAGGGAGGGGAACATCACACTCCAGGGTCTGTCATGGGGTGGGGGTCTAGGAGAGGGATAGCATTGGGAAAAATACGTAATGTAGGTGACAGGTTGATGGGTGCAGCAAACTACCATGGCACATGTATACCTATGTAACAAACCTGCAAGTTTTGCACATGTACCCCAGAACTTAGAGTGTAATTTTAAAAAAAGGAAAAAAAAGAAAAATGATCCTTTCCTTAAACCAAAGGGAGGAAACTTCTGTGAAAAAGGGAAATGATCATTAAAATTCCCTTCTTCATTTTCATTGCCTTAATTTTTTTCTCTCTCCCCACTGGGTTATAATAGCATGTTAGGTCCAGAGGCAGCTTTCATTATGAAGATATTATTTAAAAAAAATTTTTTTTAACTCTGGAGGAGACAGAACATTAAGTTGGAGCCTAAGGGAAATATACATAACAACTGATTTGAGTGATTCATTTGGGGACTTGAGGAGGGCAAAAGAGGGTTCTTTGACATCTGTAAGACACCCTACCTCATCGACAAAGGACAAATTATTTGAGGCAGAAAGTCTACTTAACAAGCATTGAAGAATAAGGATTCGGCCGGGCGCAGTGGCTCACGCCTGTAGTCCCAGCACTTTGGGAGGCCGAGGCGGGCGGATCCCGAGGTCAGGAGATCGAGACCATCCTGGCTAACACGGTGAAACTCCATCTGTACTAAACAAAATACAAAAACTTAGCCAGGCGTGGTGGCGGGCACCTGTAGTCCCAGCTACTTGGGAGGCCGAGGCAGGAGAATGGCGTGAACCCGGGAGGTGGAGCTTGCAGTGAGCTGAGATCCGGCCACTGCACTCCAGCCTGGGAGACAGAGCGAGACTCCGTCTCAAAAAAAAAAAAAAAAAAAAAAGAATAAGGATTCACTGGAGCGTTCTCTGTGTACCATGTTAGGTGAGAGGCAAATTGGTGGGTGGTAGTAATGGACAAGGCAAAGAAATCTTCACTTCCTTTGGATCTCTATTTTCCATAGGAGAAGTTCGAGACCTAGAGAAATTAAAAGACTGTTCTAAGATCATAGCCAGCACAGGATGAAATCCCGTGCCTTCCAGTTCCAAAAGTAGTGTTCGCTTTTTTACGACATCCTAACACGAAGTACTATCCCTGAGAACCCCCTTGACATGGAAAGTGCATTTATATAAACATTAAAAAGTAGTATCTGCAGAGTCCACACCAATCCATCTTTTAAATCTTGCTTTTCACGGCATCATTATGGGAGCACGCTTCACAAAGAGCTCTCTGTAGATGCTATTACCCCGCACGGCGGCTTTGGAAAGTCGGCTGAAGAAGCTGTGAGTTTGTGCAACAGCACATGTTAACATGAATTATAATATGTCAGGGGCCCCGTGGTAACGATCAGAGAATCTATTCAGATCCTTTAAGGTTAATCAACTCAGCATTTGTGCCAGGTGTAATGTCTAATTAAAATGATGGACGGGCAGAGAATGCCTCCGGGCAGAGGGAGGAGATGGCACAAAGAGGGAGCACCCGTGCCATATTGGTTTGGAAAATCAATAAGAGGAGCTCATTTTATCCCTGTGTTATCTGTGCATTTGCCATTCAGTGGCTCATTTGAAAAAGTGCCAACTGGCTGATAAGTAGGCTCAGCGGTGCTGTGTTTTCAGCACTTAAGGATGCTTTGGTGGGAGGAAGCTATGAAGTAGCCCAGGATGTCTCTGAAGGGGACCAGAGAGAGGGAAGTATGGCCATCCTGACTTTCTCTTTGAATCATAAAATCTAAGAGTTGGGAGGAAGCTATGCAAAAAAGCCGCCAGAGTAATAATGGGGCAGCATGAGTTTGAACATCAGTTCTGTCACTAAATAGATTTTTTAAATAAATAAACTCATTTTATTTTTTTAATTTTATATTTTTATATAACAAAAATAATTATATATATTTATGGAGTACATAGTGATATTCAAATATATGTAATGTAATTAGATCATGGTAATTAACATATCCATCATTTCAAATAATTATCACTTCTTTGTGTTGAGAACACTCAATATTCTCCTAGCTGTCTGCAACTATATAATATACTATTATTAACTATAGTCATCCTACAAGGGCATAGAGTATTAGAACTTATTCCTCCTCACTATCTGTAGTTTTATATCCTTTAACAAAGTTCTCCTTGTGGATTCTTAATATTGGGGAATTATTCTCAGCCCTCAATTTCATCACCTGCAAACATACAAAATCATAGCATCAGCTGCCTTACTTACTACCTAGTGCTACTGGGAGGATTGGAAGAAGTTTTAAGTGTGAAAATATTATGTAATAATATATAATTTTAAAATGTATATTTAAATATGTATGATTATTTCATCTGTATGATTTTTTAAAACTCTATATATTAATTTATGTAATAAAAATTTATTGAACACCTACTATGAGATAAATGCTGTTCTAAACACTAAGGATGAATCAAGAAAGAGACAATATGATTGCTCCAAGAAAGCTAAATATCTAGTGATAGAGAAAGATCTCACAGATACTTGATTACGTCTACTGACGTCAGGGAAAATTTTCTCATCCCATCTTTGGGAAATCAACTCCAGGGAACAATGTGGAAGATCAGTTGCATAGAAAATATGTAGAGGGTGAAAGATTATATGAAGAATATACTGATTCTTTTAATAATTAAATGAACAATCTTATTTAAATCACAATGAATGCATGACTACATAGAGCGTGGTATCAATGTGTACCATGTTATAACAGCCAAAAACTCACAGCAATTGCTTTCATCAACGTTGTGATAAATCAAAAATAACTCAAATTGAAATGTACATATAGCAGCAGGTGGAAACCACAGCTGATCTAAGATGGCACAAATGACACAAAGGTATCTCGCTTTAAAAATCTGGAGACTCCAGCTCTCTGGTGTGCAAATATACATGGGAGATTTTCACCATTGCCAAAAGTGAAATGACACTAGAAACTTTATTACAGCAATGAAATAGAGTCCTCAGTAAATTTTAGCTAGTTATTAATTTTCAGTTTATTGATATCTGATGTTGGTGACCACTGGTATCTTTCTTAGAAGATAATTCATAAATAAATTTTATAAAAATATAAATTTGTTCATAATTCACCTTGAAATACTAAACAATGGCAAAATAAATGTGATTTTTAAATTTTGATTCACAGCCCACCAAAAGTACTTTTGTAACCTGCCAATGGGTTGTGCTCTATAATTTGAGAATTAAATATGACAGGATTATATGTATGTCCTGGGAGATGATTCTCTAATCTCAGTTTGATCACTTTGTCTTGGGAGATCCTTCCTTACCCATACCATGGCAAGAGAATCATGGAGGCATGCAGCTTGTTGAATTTTCTTGTCCACAATATATATTAATTTATATATACATTCATTATGAAACTTTTATTAGAAACCTACCATTTGTCAATTGTTTTACTATAGATTATGGAAAAGAGAAAACCTGTGGGAAAGATGTCAATAATTAATTGATTGAAGATGCCCTTGATTGGCATATGGGGTCTCTCTGAATCAAACTGTTTTAAGTATCACAAGGCAGGTAGTTATTATCTTGCAGTGTGAGATAAATGAAGCCTTGACATTATGGCATAGAGGAAGTGAGTTAACAGAAATATGTACAGTTGGCCTTTGAACAATGCAGGTGTTAGGGGAATGGACTCCCCTGTGTAGTTGAAAAATCCATGTATAATTAACTTCCCCATAACAACTACTAATAACATTTTGTTGACTGGAAGCCATACTAACAACATAGTCAATAAATGTTGTGTTATATATATTTATTATATACTGAATTCTTACAATTAAGTTAGAGAACATAAAATGTTGTTAAGAAAATCACAAGGAAGAGAAAATACATTTATTATTTTTTAAGTGGAAGTGGGTCATCCTAAAGATCTTCATCCTCATTATTTTTATACTGATTAGGCAGAGGAAGAGAAGGAAGAGAAGGGATTGGTCTTGCTATCTCAGGGGTAGCAGAGGCAGAAGAAAATCCAAGTAGAAGTACACTCTCACAGTTCAAACCTGTGTTGTTTAAGGGCCAAATGTACTTACAAATGGATGGCCCCAAAAATAAATTACTTACAGAGATTGTCTTAGTTTATTGGGTTGCTATAATGAACTACCATAACCTGGGTGGCTAATAAATAACAAAAATTTACTTCTTAAAGGTCTGGAGGCTTGGAAGTCCAAGATCAAGACACCAGCAGATTCAGCGGAGGGCTTCCTTACTGGTTCTTGGACAGTACTTTCTTGCTTTGTTCTCACATGGTTTACAAGTCTCTCTTGTGTCTCTTTTATAATGACAGTCTCCCATTCATGAGGGCTCCATTCTTATGGCCTAATTACCTTCAAAAGCCCTCACACTCTAATACTATCACACTGAGGATTAGGATTCCAACATGTGAACTATGGGGGAACACAAGCATTCAGGCCATAGCAGAGCCCTTGAAAATTCATAAGCCCTAGACTTCAAATATTAGAGTAAGATTCCAGTCCACTTTACCTTAATCTAAATTTTATTCAGTATTCCATGACACTACACTTACTGTATAAAGTTGAAAGCTGCTATGAAGAGAACAAAGAAAAAGGGAGAGACAGAAGAGGTTCATTCTAGTTAAACATGCCACTAGTCCTAAATAGAAAGGAGTAAAAGAGACATCTAGAAAATGATATGTACACCAGTCAGAATTTGCATTCTTGGGAATAATAGATAAAACCATACAAGAGATACTAAGTAAACTTAAAATAGTTAAGAAATTTTTTGTGTGTATATGATGGGTTTAGAGAGGAGAAAAAGAAGAACCCAGAATGATTATACATTGCAGAAGTGAACAATGAGTGAATGGAGGGAAAAAGAAGGGAAAAATGTACAACTCACTGTCTCCTTCTGTTCCTTGCACCTTGCTGAATTTGAAGGTTGATTTGTTTGTTTTTAACATGTGTAGAAGAACCAGTGCATATAATCCTAGCGAAGATGGCAGCATTTAACCAACTGAGTATAAAATTACTAAAGTTCTGGGCATATTGGCTAGTGTCTACTCTGAGGTGAGAGGGAGTGGTGATGACAATTGCTACTGATGGAAAATCCAATTAAAATTTACTAAGAAATTCTTGAACACCTAATTTGATGCCTCACTCGGTCTTTGATGCTGCAATTCTCATCAAAGAAAGTATATCTCTTGATTAAGCTTTAAGTAGTGAAAGGTGTAAAAAATAAGTAGAGAAGGAAGAGAAAGTGGAGGAGACAGCCATTGCCACCATTACTAAAACAAACAAGAGCACGGAGACTACACAATGAGCTGTTTAAAGTGCCCACTATGTGCAGGTGCCAGGAAAAGTACTTTATCAATGTTATCCCAGTGGATTCTAAAAACGCCTTTACAGTGCGGGTGTTCTGCATTTATTTTTTGCTTTTTTTTTTTTTTGAGACAGAATCTCAGAGTCTCGCTCTGTCACCCAGGCTGGATGGAGTGCAGTGGCACAATCACGGCTCACTGCAAGTTCCGCCTGCCGGGTTCACGCCATTCTCCTGCCTCAGCCTCCCAAGTAGCTGGGACTACAGGCGCCCACCACCACACCCGGCTAATTTTTTGTATTTTTAGTAGAGACCAGGTTTCACTGTGTTAGCCAGGATGGTCTCCATCTCCTGATCTCGTGATCTGCCCGCCTCGGCCTCCCAAAGTGCTGGGATTACAGGCGTGAGCCACCGCGCCCAGCCTGTGTTCTGCATTTGATGGAGGAGAACTTTCTTTTCTTCACGTGCCCAGTACATTCTCCACGGAAATCACCATCGAGATGTTCGCAAGTGTAAGCTATAATTTGGAAGGCTATATGGTAGCCCTATCTGTTGACCTCTGAGCTTTTCTGTGAGAAACAAATGAATAACTCATTTAAACCACTGTATTTTGAAATGTCTTTGTTTCTGTATTATCCTAAATTCTAAATAATACACTGGATGTTAGGAGCACGATTCCCAGGCCTGATTCTATAAGCTCTTGAGTGGTCTTCATTTATCTTAAGTGATTCATATTATTTTACAATAGAATCTCTTGTGATTTAAAAAAAAAAAAAACAAAACAAAACAATTAACAGACAAGGTTGCACTACGTTGCCCAGACTTGTCTCAACCTTGTGGGCTCAAGCAATCCTCCTGCCTCAGCCTCCCAAAGTGTTGGGATCATAGGTGTGAGTCACCATGCCCAGCCCCTTGTATTCTTAAATATACACATGCCATCTCTTACTCTGGGGTAAAGAAATTGTCGCCAACACACATAGATTAAATATCTCCTTTTGCATAACAGAAAGACCTCTTGAACTTTCTGAGTAGTGGAGCTGGAAAACACTGGATGAAAGATAAACTGAGTCCCAAATTTGTGGTGTTTTGGAACTCATGTTTTCAACTTTCCACAAATGGTATAGAGCAAAGAGTCCTGGTATCTTGGCCTCAAATTTAATTGTTATTCCACCGTATCACCTGTAAATTGTGTGATTGAGGATCTTTGTAACATTATTTCAAGACTCCTATGCCTCAATTATTAAGTTAGAATAAATTATAAAGTACTTGAGAAAATCAAAAGAAGCAAAGGCTATATGAAAGGCTTGTGTTAGCTGGAAAAGTTTTTAAGCTTTTGGAGACTTACTTTGTCCAGTGTACTGGAAAAGTCCAAGAAAAGGATTTAAAAAAAAAAAAGACAAAGTACAATCACGATCTTCAGTCTCTTGTCAGACAAGATTAATTATAATGATAACAATGAATTAGAAGTAATCTGAACAAATCTGTAAATTTTGAGAGTGCAGAGAAAGTAATGATTAACACTAAAAGGTATATAATAGGCGTTTTTGAATAATAAAATACATCATTTTGATGTGATTGAGGCTAAAGACTCAGGAGGAGCCCAATATCAATTTGAGTCATTCATGGCTAGAGAAGAAACAAAAGCAAGACACAAAGAGTGTGGACCCTCACAGAATTAAAAAAGCCCCTCTTGGTTTTGAAGATTTGATTATGATACATGACATGATTATGGCATGATGGGAAATGTGCATGACATTTTACAAATCTGAGATTATATAGAAATTAATGAGACCTCACTTGGTTGTGGGGTTCTTGCTTGTCCTGAGACCTAGTAATAAGCATATGGTCTTTAGAAGATATCATGGTGAGGATCTCGATACTCTTGCCACTGTGTTTTCAGAATTGGAGACAATGGCATCATTTCTGATTGTGCTGTATTTGAGGCAAAAGTCGGGGCAATGAATAGAGAAGCAGCATTCATTCTTCTAATTGTATATTTCTTTTTGTTAATGCTTCAAAGCAAATGACATGAAAAATTATATATAATGGTGATGAGCAGATTTTTCCATTTGTAGATGATGACCACATGCATGGATAGCTGGGCTATTCTTTATTTATGCTCAACCGAGTTTCTGCAAATAGAGAAATCAGCTAATTATCTACAAATTTTTATTCTTTATCTGCATAGAATTTTAATGAACAGGAATTGCCATTTACTCATTTATATTTGTGAAGAGGGAACAATCTCTCCCTTTGGTCATTTCTCTCCCTTTGTAGTTCTCAGACCTGATGGCATTAGAAGAAATAAAATTCTGGCTGGTCATTTTCCTATCACTAAGCAATCCTTTCTGTCGCCTTCCTAACCACAGTTTTCTGAATCAGATTTCTTGCCTGGAATTATGAGGCTGAAGTAGGGTAGGGATATTCTGAAGATTGCCCTTGTTATGTTGTCTTCATAGACCTGGCTCTCTGTGAAGACATGGCTTGGATTTAATTGGGTTGTAATGCACACAAAGTAATCAAGTCAAATCCACAAATGGCCGTTGAGGACAACTATAACAAGGAATTAAGCTTGACAAAATGCCCCTTTACTAATTTCTGGCCTGAAATCTACAGACCTTGTAAGTATTTGGCACAGAGGTGCAACTTCTGTGCTGCTAAATGATCATCATCATTACCAGTAACAAGAGTTTATTATTGCACCAAAATATCTCTATATTGATTCAGGCTTTCATACTGTCTCTCCCACAAAATAAAATTCCTATCTGGTCTCCCTGCCCCCCTAGTTCCTTTCCAATCCATTCTGTCTGTAGTGGATAAATATTTTTTTAATATAGATCTTGTTTTGCCCTTTTCTCAGCCAAAATCAGTTCAGTGTTTCCTTCATCAACGGCAAATTAATGTAATACAAAGTTCTCATTTAAAGAGTAAACAATCGTTTGTGGACCACCCATGAAGGTTTTAATTATTTTCATTATAACATTACTCAAGTGTAAATCTAAGCATGTACTTCTTAAAATAGTGCTTGTACATGTCTATCACTGAAGCAAATTTACTAATGAAACACAAAAATACACTGAAACCAAAACCAAAACGATTGTCAATACTAAGCTGTTCCTCCTGAAATGGTGTTATCAGTATAGAATTTAATAGTAGAAGGAAGTGCTTGTGTGATAAGTTCTACTTTTTAAATACAAACTTTATTGTTTTATATTTTGATATAATAAATTGAGTCGTCACTATTAGTAGGTTTTAAAAACTCTAATTTTGTTAATGTCCAATTATTTTGACAGACCAAATAAATACAATAGAATCCAAGTAGCAGATATGTGGAAAGAATAAGTCTTGAGATCTAGTATACAACATGAGGACTCTGGGTAATAAAGCTGTGCCATGTATGGGATTCATACTGAATGAATAGATTTTACCTGCTCTAGCCACCAAAACAAACAAACAAAATGTGTAACTATGTGAAATATGTTAGTTTGCTTCACTATAGTAACCATTTTACTATCCGTGTGTATCCCACAGCATGGTGTATACCTTAATTATGCACAACAAACTTTATTTTAAAAGAAATCCTTACACAATTTTTAAAAAATCATGACTGAGGAAAAAAAACTTTATTGCACATTTGGTATCTGCTATGATCTGAATGTTTGCATCCTCTCAAAATTCCTGTGTTAAAATCCTACCCCTGGCCCCCCACCCCCCTGCCAAGGTGATGGGCAGGAAGAGAGGTCTTCAGGAGGTGACTAGGTCATGGAGGAACCCTCATGAATAGAATTAATGTCCTTATAAGAAAAGGTCTGAGGGAGCTCAGTGGCCTCTTTTACTATATGAGGACACTGCTAGAAGGCACCATCTATGAATCTGAACACAGTCTTTTTCCAGATGCTGAATCTGCTGTTTCCTTGATCTTGAACTTCCCAGCCTCCAGAACTGTGAAAAATAAATTTCTGTTGTTTATAAGCAGTCCACTGTAGATGCTAAAATGAGATTCAACAAAGTTTCTATTTCTCTGGGAATTACCTGAGATCTCGTTAAATGTGGGATTATTTTTAAAAATAATAATAAATAAGGAAATAAATGTGAGATTAATTTCTTAATCTAATGGCTTTCAAACTCTTTAAAGACATGAACCACTCTGTGAAATTTAAATCTCATTGATGATCAATGCCCCCAGCTCCTATTATACAACTTGATCTCTTTCTTTGTAGCGCTTCTCAGAAATATAATTAAATAATGGTTAATGCATTTATCTAAGTCCCTGCTACAAAGACGTCAAGAGGAAAGGGCCTACGAGTCTGTCTTGGTCAAAAATCTGTTTGAACCACACTACACAGTGGCTGTGATATGGAAGACACTCAATAAATATTGTAAGAGTCCCAAAGCAGGTTTGCTCTGGTTGAGACTGGAATGGGACTCTTCCAGCTAAGTCCCTCCTATTCTTCCTCAGTGGTCTGTGGAGTGACTTAGCACAATGTCTAGTGTTCATCAGAGTATATTTTGGGGAAAAACAAAAGTCCATAAAATACTCAATTTTCTCATTCTTCACTGATAAAGTGGAGGTGATAATGAGCAACCAACAAGGTTGTCTTAAGGATGATCCAAGATAAGATAATGTATGTAAACATGGGTTTTAAACCTTAAAAATTATTTACCACTATTTGCCATCTTTAGAAATCTAAGACTTGGCTATCACCCAAACTCTCCTTTAATATCTGGAATAGAAGCCTGGACGTACTGGACTGAGCCAAAGGTAATTTCTATAACATGTGTTAAAAATATTAGAGGCGGGTGGGCATGGTGGCTCATGCTTGTAATCCCAGCACTTTGGGAGGCTGAGGTGTGTGGTGGGTCACTTGAGCCCAGGAGTTTGAGACCAACCTGGGCAACATGGTGAAACCCCGCCTCTACAAGAAATACAAAAATTAGCTGGGTGTGGTAGCATGTGCCTGTAATCCCAGCTACTTGGAAGGCTGAGGCAGGAGAATCACTTGAACCCAGGAGGCGGAGGTTGCAGTGAGCTGAGATTGCACCACTACACTCTAACCTGGGCAACAGGGTGAGACTCTGTCTCAAAAAGAAAAAACAAACGAACAAACAAACAAACAAAAAGGTAAAGACATCCCTTGTGGACGCTGGTTTAATGAAAGCAGCCCAAGTCCAGAATCAAAATATATCACACTCAAAATGACCAAATACTAATTGAATTTCATTTTCCGAACCCTTTGTCTTTATTTTGACCTCTGCAGCCCCATCAGCTCCAGAGTAATATATTCCACACCTCATATCCTTATTTACAGGTCTTTGGGAGAAATCATGCATGTACCTGACACTTTTGAGTTGAGAGCACAATTAGAAATAATTTTGAAATGGCTTACTCTGGAATCTACACATTTGGGGTGTGTGTAGTGGTCAGAATGGAGCTAAGGTTGAGGAGGAAAAGGAGACAAAACTTTAGAAAGACAAAATGTGTTTTTAAAGGCTTGAGAACAATTATTCTAAAAGAATCCTCTGGTCTGCACTGCTCTTGTTTAAATAAATACTGTAATTAAATCAGAGTCCATATAGACAGGACTTTAGAACCTCGAGGTCCTGTCTTAGGCAAACCTGCATCCAAAGTCTAGCTTTAATACTTCCTGTATATGTTCTTATACAGGTGACTTGATCCCTTCATGCACCTATTTCCTTATATGCAGGTATTAGCAGTATCTGGTTCCCAGGGTTGTCATGAGCATGGAATCACACAATTCTTAGCCTGCAATTATAAGAGTTCTATATAAGGTTTTGAGACCTGAAGTGTCTCCAGAGTGTTGCACTGCTATTACGATGAGGCCCCAGAAGTTCCTCATCTATGCCTTTTTATTATAATTCCACATCTGCCTTTTCTAGCCATTAATACCAGTGGATGTAAACTCTGCCAAAACAGAAGGCTTTGTCTGTTTAGTTTCCTACTGTATCTCCATCAACTTAACTAATGCCTAGAACACAGTAGACATTCAATAAATACATGCAGAATAAATGAATGCTATAAAAGAAAAACCAGGGGGGGGCGGAGCAAGATGGCCGAATAGGAACAGCTGCAGTCTCCAACTCCCAGCGTGAAGGACACAGAAGACCAGTGATTTCTGCATTTTGAACTGAGGTACTGGGGTCATC
>NW_012118644.1:1141821-1152119 GCF_000951035.1 Colobus angolensis palliatus
TATGTAACAAACCTGCACGTTATGCACATGTACCCTAGAACTTAAAGTATAATAAAAAAAATAAAAAATAAAAAATAAAAAATAAAAAAAAAAAGAAAAACCAGAATGGTAATGACATACCACATTATTAGTAGCTAGTTAGGTAGACTAGCATCTTCTTCCCCTGATCCAACCATAGCAGGGTACAAAATCCTTAAGAGCTCAGACTCTGAATGCAGATTACACAGATTTTCAATCTTGATTTCACTACTTATTAAATATATAACAGTGGGAAAGTTAAATGGTTCCTCTGATCTCTGTTTTCACATGTGTAAGAGGAGGGCAACACTGACACTTCCATTATGTGGTTTTCAGTGAGGGTTAGATAAATTACTTTATATAAAGTGTTTAGAAAAGTTGCTAGCACATAGAATGTGCCATATGTGTTAAATATTACTGTTAGTGTTTTTATCATTTTATGTACTGACATGTAGATTACAAAGCAGACCTACTATTGGTACTCCTAAATTTGTCTGTTTATTAATAGCATATATCATGTTATTTGATGTTCACAAATAATCAAATATGGGAAGTACTTTACCCATAGTACAGTTGAGAGACCTAAGGCTCACAGACGGAATTAATTTGCCAAGATCACACGTAATTAGTAAGTAGCAGAAATGAGACATAAGCTTGATATGAGTAACACCAAACTTTACTCCAATGTCCAGCAAAGAGCATGGAAGATGGTTTATATTTACAAGTCACTCAGAAAGGCTTTTCCATACCACATTATTGCCCCTTGTGCATGGTAAGACACAAGAAGCATTCCTTAGTGATCCTACATGTTTCTCTAATTTTTTCCCTTTATCAGAGTCCCTGTCTCACAGTAAACTTTCAAATGGTAGACATGTTAAGGGAAATGCTATTGATTGTGGCTACATTTTGTGAGATACCTGACATTCTAGGCCAATACTCCATACTTTTCAGTCTTTCTCATCAATTTAACACAATGATTCTGTAAGACGAACACAATCATTGACGTCTTAGCTGACAAAACTTCAGAAGTTATGTATTTTTCTCCAGGCACCCCAGTTGATATATAGTAGAATTGGAATTTAAACAGGCCTGGTGACCCAAAAACTTGATTCTGTATCCTACCTTGAAGAAATATGCAAGTGATATCAAGCCTGATATGATATCAAGCCTGATATTGAAACTTTAGTCCACTTCCTCAAAGACTCTGGAAGAAAATGTGACACTCAACATAGCAGGTGGGTGATCAGATTGGTTTCTCTCTCTCCTGACTCCAGCTTGTCGTGGACAAAATAGAAATAATGAAGTGTCAATAACTAAAAGTTTATTCCTGGCAAACAACTGATGAGTGTTTTCAGAGGCTCCTGTTTTTTGACCTTTAGGTGCCCTAGACAGTGACAGAATCTTGTTGAAAGCTCTTTAAGCTGAAATTAATTTATGCTCGACAGTGATTAAAAGAGAAAGTGAGAAGGGGATGGAAATTAACAAATCCATCTTTATTGCTGAGATCCCATTATGATTATAAGGAGAGAGAAAAATCAACGTGGCGGGTGCCAGCTGCAATCTGGTAAGGAGTTTAAACAACCCGTCCCGCTTGGGAAATGCCCTTGGGTGGACAGATTTATCTGTCACTGAGGCTCTCAGAGAGAGGGGCTTATTTATCAAGGACTGGAATGCTGAGGTCCTTAACTTACTTTTGGAATAAGAGGCTGGCTCGTACAGATAGCTGCCAGAGGAACAGGCCAAAAGTTTTGACAGATGAGGTCTCCTGAAAGGCAAAGTTTTCTGGTGCATCTAGGAACAGAAATGGCTGAATTGCTGAATTGCCATGCCCTGGGTTCCTGTTGGGTCAGTCTCTTTCTCTTGGGTACATGTCTTTATACTGCAATTCATCATGGGCTCTTTGGGAGGGTTCTGAGGCCAAGGACCTTGTTTCATGCCAGAAATTCACAATGCTCCTTGGACCATGCATTATATGTGTAGGAGCCCAAACAAATATTAAAGAAGAAACGACCACTATTCCTTTATTCATTCTTCAAAAATAATATTTGCCAAACACCTCACATGCATCATGCTCAATACCAGGCAATGAAGATAAAGATGTTAGGTAACAGAATATCTTTGTCCTCATAGAGCCAACCTTAGATAGTGAGGCTCATTTCCCTTTAAAACTGAAATCAGAATTCTCCAAAAGACAATCTTAGACTCACAGCATTTCAAGAGAACTAACATATGCTGAGAACTTCCTATGTTCCAAACATTTGACAGATGATGTCTCAATACTGGAAACAATGAAAGTAAGTATTCTTTACCTGATTTTACATTGAGTGAGGGCTCATAGAGGTGAAATGACTTCTTTTTGGGCACAGAACTAGAATAACTGGAGCCAGAGAGTTTATACACAGACCTCTTACATACCAAAATCTGTTTTTTCTCTACTGTCCTCATCACATCAAAGATATGATGGTGAACCTGCACGTTATGCACATGTACCCTAGAACTTAAAGTATAATAAAAAATAAATAAATAAATAAATAAAAAAAAGAAAACAAAACAAAACAACAAAAAAAACACAAAGATATGATGGTGAAATAAGAGCGTGAGTCTAAGAGGAGGCCTGACTCTGTGTTTTGGCTCAAGCGCTTACTGACTTTGTGACCTTGGGAAAATTATTTTATCTTACAGTGTATAGATATTCTCATTTGTAGAAAAAAGGGATAAGATTCCCTGCTCTTCCGGTTTCACATGTTAATCTTAGGATCAGAGGAAATAGCATAGTAAAAGTGCTTTGCAAATGTAAGCTATTATTGTTAGATAGTTTAGTCTCTACTAATACATAAATCTCCATAGCATTTCTTAATGTACCTCATAATAGCTTGTATTTTAAAACTGTAAAACTGAAAACATTATATCACCTCTTATAAACATGTAACTCAAGGGACTGATATTTAAACTATGATTCTTCCAATTCACTCTATCACTGGATATATCTCAAAAGGAATATTTGCTTTATTTCAAAGCAGGTAAGAACATTGTGAGTTGAATATCTGAAAACATTAATGATAAAAATAATAATGATAAAATAGTCTTTTATTTGGTGGCTACTATAATCTTATGGGAATTAGTATTGCTAAAGGAGGAAACTGATAGCTTGTTTAGTCCCTGAGGTAAACATTGTATTATTGTTATCATGTACAGAGTCATAATGGTTGCCCATGGAAGGAACTTTAGTGGAGTAGGGTTGGGATGATGGAGTTCATCTACCTACTCAGTTCCTTTGGAGAGTTATTTTACCTCTCTGGACCACAGCTTCCTTTTTTTTTTTTTTTTTTTAAATTTTTTTAACCAAAGGGTCCTATTTAATATTCAGATATATATCCCTTAAGATTCTCATTATTTCATGAAAAATTGATTCTTCAAAGTACTAAAGATACATTAAGCACTGCTTAATTGGTATGATTTTACTCTCAACTCTGAGTTGCTATGAGATGGAGATTCAAGCATAATTCAAATGCAGTGATGTCTCCGGCAGGGGACTGGAAGCAATTGGCCCCCTTTCCAATAGAATCCTTCTTTGCAAGGTTTGAGGAAACTACATGCAGAGAATTAAGGCGGATGTTATACCCTGAGGTGAAATAGAGTTGGAAGAAGTAGCATAAATTTGAAGCCTGGGAAGTACTTCCTACTTTCACCTATTCACTTGCTTTCAAAATGCAAATCTCGAAATTAGGATTCTAGGGAATTATGCCAAATGAGAAAGTGGAAAAAGAGAGAGAGGGAGAGAGTTAGTTTTGTCATTTGACCCAGAAGTGAAACCATGCTAGTGTAAGAAGCAAGAACCATATGGGAAGAGCCAATTCACATGGAATTTAAATGCACAGTGAGCATTATGAGTGAGTATAGCCCAAACGAGATTTTGAACTCTGACTCAGATTAGCAGTTCCTCTTACCTTAAAGAAAAGTTGATGAGTTAATGTAAAAGCAATCACAGGGTGAAATTTCATGACTTAGGGAGAAAGAAAAAACTGTTGCTTCTCTAGTGAAACATTTTCAGTGAATCCATATTGACAAGAGCATGATTTCCCACACTATGTTCTATAAATCATGAGTTTCCCAGGATATTGTAGATGTTACTAGAATGAGTTATCTGGGGAAAATGTGTTTGAAAAACATCAAGTTAAACACTTTACTAGGTTGCTTTACTACATGACTTCTCACAGTCCTCGATAACCTGGTATTTATTATGAGCCTCTCAGAGGGGATATAATATCCTGAATATGAATATTAAGACATATTTAACAAAAATCATTATAATGGAGCATTTCTATGGATAAATGTTTTGACAAATACACTTTGGAAGAAGCCAGTCTAAAAAATATAATCCCAAGCTAGGAGTACTTCTTTCACTGCCAGCACTGTTAACTTAGTGGCTGCTTTTTCACTCATGAAAGTTCTTAGTTGGTTGAATCGCTCGGGCACTTCTTCCCACATTCTACCACCAGAACTCAGTCACCTTATCTTACTGAGACACAAAGGGGTTTGGAAAATCTGGGCTTTCTTTATGCCTAGGAATAAAATAAAACATATCCACCACTGTCTTATGCTCAGTAGTCACTTGGAAGCTTTCTATGCTCTGTGCCCAAAATTACTGGAAAAGATTCATGGCAACATATTTTATATTTTTTCAATTTCCTTATGTTTCTTGCATATTTTGTATTGTTAATTTTGCACATTTTTTCTTTTTCCTCAACCTATCTCACTTTTCTTCTTATGTCTGAGAGGGAACCGTAACCATCCTAAAAGACCCCATTAAAATGTCACTTCTACCATGATACCCTATCTGCTCATCCTATCATACTTGTTTCAACTTGTCTTCTCCCTGTATGACATTTATAATATCTCTGTTATACGACAAATACTAATTTAGGGTTTATTGGATACTCTTAACTCACTTAATATAAAATTTTGGGAGGCAATTGTGGCACGACATAGAGGAAAGATCAGGGTTTTCGGAATGAGACAGATCTTAGTTTACATCCTGGCTTTATCACTTACTAAATATATTACTTTGACAAGGTAACATTACCACTCTGCAGTGCTTCTTCACTGGAGAATCAGAGACTTAAAACTTTTTTTTTTTTTTTTGAGACCGAGTCTCACTCTGTTGCCCAAGTTGTAGGGCAGTGGCACGGTCTCGACTCACTGCAACATCTGTCCCCTGGGTTCAAGCGATTCTCCTGCCTCAGCCTCCAAAGTAGCTGGATTACAGCTGCCTGCCACCACGCCTGGATAATTTTTTGTATTTTTAGTAGAGTTGGGGTTTCACCACATTGGCCAGGCTGGTCTTGAACTCCTGACCTTGTGATCCACCTGCCTCGGCCTCCCAAAGGGCTGGGATTACAGGTTGAGCCACAATGCCAGGCTGACTTATAACCATTCTAAGTCAGGTTGTTGGAAGGTTCAAATAACATAATATACAAAGGTTCTTAGTACAATGTGCCTTCCAAAGATGAAGTCGTGTACATATGTTTACTGTTATAATTGTTTTCATTGGTTTTGTTTTTTGTAGCCAAATTGACCCAGCCTGTAATCCTCACCCTGCCATTTATTAGTGACCTGACTTAGAGAAAATCACTTTCCACTTCTGAGTCTCAGCTTTTTCATTTGTAAAAATGGGTATGACCTTCCCTTTCTGAGTGAACAGCAAGAAGAAATGTTTATCACAACGTCTTACATAGAGCAGAGGAACAAGTAATTAATGAATTTATTACAAACTACTTCAATACAAGGCATAAAAACATTTATTCACTTAATGATTCTATCTAGGAAAGAAAAAAGAGTTTCCTCCACATAGCTTGCTTTTGTGCCTAAGGACCTGTAGCCAGACAGTTCTTCGTTAATTTCCCTCTTAGTCTTGAAAACTGTAATCGAAGCCAGGTTCTTCTTTTCTGATGTGAACTTGGTCACCTTCCTTCTTATACTATCCTCTTAGGCACTTGAAGACTGTTAAATCGGCCTGGCATCTTTCTCTTCTCCAGGCTGAATCCCTTTAATCTTGCATCCCAAGTTTCCATTTCCAGTTCTTTAATCATTTCTTATTGCACTGCCCTTCCATTTTTGAAGCATGCAGAGGCACAGGAGGAAACAGAAAGTCCTACAGTAATATGCAGAAACAGCATGAACCTACACTACAAACTAACTGATAAAGGACAGTATTCATATATGTATATATATATGTATATATGAACAGTTAGAAGCAGTAAACTCCAGGAAATTTCTCTTTACTCCCTACTAGCAGTCCCACTTCTACTATCATCTTCAGAGCCAATAGCAGGTGGCATTTTACAGGTATTCCTTTCTCTATGAATAACAAACGTTTAGCCATTTATGTCTGGATGTTGTGCTCACTTGAATCAACATCAAATACTTACCATATGCCAGTTGTTCTATACACAACATTCCAGTTGAAGTCCTGTTTCTGCAAATGCAAAATAAGCAGTAAACAAATAACGTATAATCATATAATGGCTATGGATATCGATATTAAAGAAAACAGTCATGTAAGGGAAAAAAGCAATAAAAACCTTTGGTCTTACACAAAACATAGATCTCCCACTAACCAGCTGCGAATATTGTATGAGTGAACTCTCTTTGAGTCTCAGGTTTTATCATTTGTGGAACTTGACAGGGCCAATAGCCCTTCAGAGTTTTCTTGGAAACTAAATAAACCAATATTCAAAAAGTATTTACCTCTGTGTCTGACACCTAACACTCAAAAAACCACTTTCATTTCCTGTCTTTGTTTTGCAAGTACAAAGAAGTATCAAGTAAAGAAATCACAGTGGCAGAAAACCTTTTCAAATAGAGTACTCAAGTTTGTTAACAAACACTTGTTCGTAACATTTCTTCTGCCTTTATTTTAAGAATCAATTTCTATTAGTATAAGGCAAATTATGCAGGCCCCAAACTGTAATCAAACGTCTCTCTTTCACCTTCTCTTCTTTTTTTCTGCCTTTGTTTTATGCAAACCTCCTCTTCTGTTTATTCATAATAATCTGTCTCCCTCACCTGCCCTCATTTCCTCATTTTCCCTGTCTTATCTATCTCCACTACTGTGTTTCTTCTTTTTTTCTTCCTGTCCTTTGAATCTGCTTTTCTCTCTCAACAACCAGGAGTGATCATGAAAGGTGGAAAAAAACACAGGGAGAGTTGATGATGATATAGGACTGTGATCAGGGATATAGCCTTTGGAATCAGAGAGTTCTGGATTTCAATCCAGATTCTCTCATTTATTAGCTAATAATATTGGAAAGGTACTTAACATTTAAAAAAATGATAATTGTACACATTTATATGATATTTTAAAACACGCATACAATGTGTAATCATCAAATCAGGGTGACATGGTTTAGATTTGTGTCCCCATGCAAATATCATATTGAATAGTAATTCCCAGTGTTTTAAGAAGGCCTGGTGAGGTGTAATTGAATCATGGAGATGGATCTCCCCTTGCTGTTCTCGTGATAGTGAATGAGTTCTCACAAGGTCTGGTTGTTAAAACGTGTAGCACCTCCCACTGCTTTCTCTTCCTCCTTCTCTGGCCATGTAAGATAGGCCTGCTTCCCCTTTGCCTTCCATCATGACTTTAAGTTTCATAAGGCCTCTCAGTCATGCTTCCTGTACAGTCTGCAGAACTGTGAGTCAATTAAACCCCTTTTCGTTATTAATTATTCAGTCTTAGGTAGTTCTTTATAGCAATGTGAAAACAGACTAATACACAGGGTAAGTGGAAGATCCATCACCTCAGTCATTTATCATTTTTTTGTGTGTGCATGTTGGGAACATTCCAAATCTTTCTTTTGAGAAACTTTGAAATATAAAATACATTATTGTTAATTTTAGTCCCCCTACTTTGCTATTGAACACTGTACTTTATTCCTTCTAACAGTATTTTTGTACCACTTTTCCAGCTTCTCTTTATCCACACTCCTCCCTACTCTTCCCAAACTGTGCTAATCACCAAACTACTCTCTTCCTCCGTGGGATCAACGTTTTTAGCTCCAATATGAGTGAGAACATGTAATATTTGTCTTCCCGTGCCTGGCTTATTTCACTTAACACTACGTCCTTCAGATTCATCCATGTTGTGGGAAACAAAAAGATTTTATTCTTTTTTGAGTGAATAATATTCCTTTGTGTGTATATATGTCATATTTTCTTTATCAATTCATCCATAAATGGGCACTTAGATTTATTCCATTTCTTGGCTATGGTGAAGAGTGCTACAATAAATATAGAAGTGCAGATATCTTTTTGACATAGTGATTTACTTTCTTTTGGATATGTGTCTGTTTTTATGCCAGTACCATACTGTTTTGGTTACTATAGTTTTGTAATGTATATATTTTTTAATTTTTAATTTTATTTGTTCTGGGTACATAGTAAGTGTATATATTTATGGGGTACATGAGATACTTTGATACAGGCATGCAATGTGTAATAATCACGTCATGGAAAATGGAGAATTTATCCCCTCAAGCATTTATCCTTTGTGTTACAAACAATCCAATTTTACTCTTTTAGTTATTGTAAAATGTACAATTAAATTATTATGGACTCTTGTGTTATGAAATGCTAGGTCTTATTCATTCTGTCTGTTTCTTTTGTACCCACTAACCAACCCCACTTT
This sequence comes from Colobus angolensis palliatus, assembly GCF_000951035.1. Lineage (NCBI taxonomy): Eukaryota > Metazoa > Chordata > Mammalia > Primates > Cercopithecidae > Colobus > Colobus angolensis. The sequence goes on from NW_012118644.1 coordinate 1,150,526, forward strand.
CCTTTTTTCTCACCTACTTCTGTTCCCAGCCTCTGTAACCCATCCTTCTACTCTCTATCTCCACAAGTTCAATTGTTTTGATTTTTAGCTCCCACAAATAACACGTGAAAAACATGCAAAGTTTGTCTTTCTGTGCCTGACTTGTGTCACTTAAAATAATAACCTCCAGTTCCATCCACGTTGTTGCAAATAACAGAATCTTCTTCTTTTTTATAGCTAAATAGTACTTCATTGTGCATATGTACCACATTTTTTAATCCATTTATCTGTTGATGCACATGTAGGTTGGGTCCAAATCTTAGCTATTGTGAACATTGCTGCAACAAACATGGAAAGTGCAGATACCTTTTCAATATACTAATTTCTTCTCTTTTGGGTACATACCCAGCATTTGGATTGCTGAATCATATGGTAGCTCAATTTTTAGTTCTTTGAGGAACGTCCAAACTGTTCTCCATAGTGGTTGTACTAATTCCCATCAATACTGCAAAAGTATATGAAGATTCTCTTCTCCACATCCTCTCCGGCATTTGTTATTGCCTTTTTGAATTCAAGCCATTTTAACTGGGGTGAGATACGATCTCATTATAGTTTTGATTTGCATTTCTCTGATGATTAGTGATGTTGTGCACCTTTACATATGCCTATTTGCCATTTGTATGTCTTCTTTTGATAAATGTCTATTCAAATCTTTTGCCCATTTTAAAAATTAGATTATTTTATCATTTCCTATAAACTTGTACGAGCTCCTTACATATTGTGGTTATTAATCCCTTGTCATATGAGTAGTTTGCAAATATTTTCTCCCATTCTGTGGGTTGTCTTCACTTTGTTGACTGCTTCTTTTGCTGTACAGAAGAAGCCTTTTAACTTGATGTGATACCATTTGTCCATATTTGTTTTGGTTGTCTGTGCTTGTGCAGTATATCTCAGGAAATCTTTGCCAGACCAATATCCTGGAGAGTTTCCCCAGTGTTTTCTTATAGTAGTTTCAAGGTGTGAGTTCTTAAATTTAAGTCTTTAACCAATTTTGATTTGTTGTTTTTTTGTATATTTTGAGCTATAGGTGTCAAATTTTATTTTTCTGTGTATAGATACCCAATTTTTCCAGCACCCTCTATTGAAAATACTGTCTTTTCCTCCCATGTATCTTCTTGGCACTTTTGTTGAAAATGAATTCACTAGGCCTGGCACCCTGGCTCATGCCTGCAATCCCAGCAGTCTGGTGGATGGATCTCCTGAGGTTAGGAGTTGAAGACCAGCCTGGCCAACAGAGCAAAACCCAGTCTCTACCAAAAACACAAAAATTAGCTGGATGTGGTGGTACCCACCTGCAGTCCCAGCTACTTGGGAGGCTGAGACAGGAGAATTGCTTGAACCCAGGAGGTGGACGTTGCTGTGAGCCAAGATCACACCACTGCACTCCAGCATGGGTGACAGTGAGACTTCATCCTCAGAAAGAAAAAAAGAAAAGAGAGGGAGAGAGAGAGAAAGAAAGAGAGAGAGAGACAGAGTGAAGGAAAGAAAGAAAGAAAGAAAGAAAGAAAGAAAGAAAGAAAGAAAGAAAGAAAGAAAGAAAGAAAGAAAGAAAGAA
>NW_012118644.1:1152191-1170955 GCF_000951035.1 Colobus angolensis palliatus
AAGGAAGGAAGGAAGGAAGGAAGGAAGGAAAGAAAGAAAACGAGTTCACTGCAGGTGCATGGACTTGTTTCTGGGCTCTATTCTGTCCCATTGGTCTATATGTCTGTTGTTATGCCAATATCATACTGTTTTGGGTTTTGGTTATAGCTCTGTAGTATAATTTGAATTCAGGTAATATGATTCTTCCATTTTTTTTTGTTTTTGTTGCTGTTGCTTTTTGTTTGTTTGTTTTTGCTCTGGATAGCTTTGCTATTCTGGGTCTTTTGTGGTTTCATATAAATTTGAGGATTATTTTTCCGTTTCTGTTAAGAGTGCCATTGCTATTTTGACAGAGATTGAATTGATTCTGTAGATTGTTTTAGGTAGTTTGGACAGCTTAACTATGTTGATTCTTCTAATCCATTAATGTAGAATATCTTTCAATTTTTTGGCCTCCTTTTTCATTTCATCAGTGTTTTATGGTTTTCATTATAGAGATGTTTCACTTATTTGGTTAATTTCTAAGTATTTAATTTTACTTCTGGCTATTGTAAATTTGATTACTTTTTTGTTTCTTTTTCAGATTGCTCACTGTTGGCATATAGAAATGCTACTAATTTTTGTATGTCGATATTGTATACTGCAACTTCATTGAGTTTGCTTTCGAGTTCTAATATTTTTGGGTGTAGTCTTTAGGTTTTTCCAAATATAAGATCATATTATCTGTAAACAAGGATAGTTTGACTTCTTCCTTTGCAATTGGGATGTCCTTCATGTCTTTTTCTTGTCTGATTACTTTAATAAGACTACCAGTAATTTTGTTGAATAACCAGGTGAAAGTGGGCAACCCTGTTATGTTCCGCATCTTAGAGAAAAGACTTTCAAGTTTTCCCCACTCAGTATGATACTAGCTGTGTCTGTCATATATGACTTTTATTACATTGAGGTATGTTCCTTTTATACTCAAGTTTTTTAGGGTTTTTATCATGAAGGGATATTGAACTTTATCAAATACTTTTTCAGCAGCAATTGAAATGATTTTTTTTTTGTCCTTCAGTTTGTTAATATGATGTAATGTACTGATTGATTTGCAAATGTTGAACCATGCTTGCATACCTAGGGTAAACCCCACTGGACCATGGTGAATGGTCTTTTTAATGGTGTTGTTGAATTCAGTTTGCTAGTATTTTGTTGGGGATTTTTACATCAATATTCCTCAGAGATAGTGGCCTGTACTTTCCTTTTTTTGATATGTCCTTTTCTGATTTCGATATCAGGGTAATACTGGCTTTGTAGAATTGGTTCATAAGTTTTCTCTCCCGTTTTCAAAGTATTTTGAGGAGAATTGATATTAGTTCTTTTTTAAATGTTTGGTAGAATTCAGCAGTGAAGTCATCAGATCCTGGGCTTTCCTTTACTGGGAGAAACTTTATTATGGCTTTGATCTCATTACTCGTTACTGGTCATTTCAGGTTTTCAATTTCTTAATGGTTCAGTCTTGGTAGGTTGTATGTGTCTAGAAATTTATACATTTCCTCTAGATTTTCCAATTTATTGAAATATCTTTGCTTATAGTAGCCACTAATGATCCTCTGAATTTCTGCAGTATCAGTTGTAATGTCTCCTTTTAAATCTCTAATTTTACTTATTTGAGGGTTCTCTCTGTTTTTCTTTTTTTGAGACGGAGTCTCGCTCTGTCGCCCGGGCTGGAGTGCAGTGGCCGGATCTCAGCTCACTGCAAGCTCCGCCTCCCGGGTTCACGCCATTCTCCTGCCTCAGCCTCCCAAGTGGCTGGGATTACAGGCGCCCGCCACCTCGCCCGGCTAGTTTTTTTTTTTTTTTTTTTTTTTTTTTATTTTTTAGTAGAGACGGGGTTTCACCGTGTTCGCCAGGATGGTCTTGATCTCCTGACCTCGTGATCCGCCCGTCTCAGCCTCCCAAAGTGCTGGGATTACAGGCTTGAGCCACCGCGCCCGGACCCTCTCTGTTTTTCTTAGTACAGATAAAGATTTGTCAATTTTACTTATCTTTTCATTTTATTGAACTTCTGTATTGTTTTCTTCATTCATTTCATTTATTTCTGATCTGATCTTTTTTATTTTTTTCTTCTAATTTGGGGTTTGGTTTGCTCTTGCTTTTCTAGTTCTTTAAGGTACATCATTAGGTTATTTATTTGAAGTTTTATTTTTTGACATGGGCACTTACAACTCTAAACGTCCCTCTTTTTACTGCTTTTGCTGCATCTCATAGGTTTTGGTATGTTGTGTTTCCATCAGCATTTGTTTCAAGAAATTTTTCAAATTCCTTCTTGACACACATTATTCAGGAGCATATTGTTTAATTTCATGCATTTATATAATTTCCAAAATTTATCTTGTTATTAATTTCTAATTTTACTCCAAATAAGATGTTTGATATTATTTCATTTATTTTGCATGTTTTAAGACTTGTTTTTTGACCCAGCATATAATTTATCCTTGAGAGTGTTCCATGTACTGAGAAGAATGTGTATTCTATAGCCATTGGATAAAATGCTCTATAAATATTTATTAGGTCCATTTGGTCCGTAGTGCATATTAAGTCTGCTTCTTTGTTGATTTTCTATCTGGAAGATCTGTCCAGTGCTGAAAGTGGGGTGCTGAAGTATCTAGTTATTGTTGTTTATTTCTTTCTTTAGCTTTAATAGTATTTGATCCATACATCCAGTTGCTCCAGCATTGGGTGCATATATATTTACAATTATTATAATCTATTGCTGAATTGACCCCTTTATCATTATATAATGATCTCCCTTGTATCGTCTTACCATTTTTGTCTTTAAATATAGTTTGTCTAAGTAAAACTACTCCTGCTCCTTTTAGGTTTTCATTAGCATGGAATGTCTTTTTCAATTCCTTTATTTTTACTCTAAGTGTATTTTTATAGGTGAAATACATCTTTTGTAGGCAAAAGCTCACTGGGTCTTGCTTTTTAATCTATTTGGCCACTCTGTATCTTTAGATTGAAGAGTTTTGTCCCCTACATTCAATGTTATTATTGGTAAGTACGGACTTGGTCATGCCGTTTTGTCATTTGTTTTCTGGTTGCTTTGTGTCTTCTCTTTTTCTTTCATTCCTTCCTCTTTTCCTTTTAGTGAAGGTAATTTTCTCTGATCATACGATTTAATTTCTTCCTTTTCATTTTCATGTATCTATTGTATGTTTTTCAATTTGAGGTTACCATGAGGCTTAAAATTCTGTATCTTATAACATATTATTTTAAATTGATAACAACACTGATTGTATAAACAAACAAAACAACAAGCAAGCAAAAAGAAAACTAATAAAAACTCTGCCCTCTACCTTTATACCCCTGCTTTTTAACTTTTTGTTGTTTCTCTTTATGTCTTATTTTGCCATGTCTTGAAAAGTTTCAGGTATATTATTTTTTATTAGTTCATATTTTAGCCTTTCTATGTAAGATAAGAGTAGTTTACATGCCAAATTACAAGTTTTAATAATCTGTGTTTTTCTGTGTGCTATTACCAGTGAGTTTTGTACCTTCAGATGATTTTTTATTGCCCATGAACATACTTTTTTCCCATATTGAAGAACTCCTTTTAGCATTTCTTGTAGGACATATTTGGTGTTGATGAAATCCCTCAACTTTTGTTAGTCTGTCAAGATTGTTCTTTCTCCTTCATGTTTGAAGGTTATTACCACCAGATATACTATTCTAAGGTAAAAAAAAAAAATTTTCTTAAGCACTTTAAATATTCCATTCTTTCCTGGCCTGTAAGATTTCTACTGATAAGTCTGCTGCCAGATTATTGGAGCTCCATTATATGTAATTTATTTTTTTCTTCTAATGCTTTTACAATCCTTTCTTTATATTTGACCTTTAGGAGAATGATCATTAAATGCTTTGAAGTAGTCTTCTTTGGGTTAAATCTGCTTTATATTCTATAACCTCTTCTACTTGAATGTTGATATCTTTCTCTAGGTTTGGAAAGTTCTCTGATATTATCCTTTTGATAAACTTTCTAAACCTATCTCTTTTTCTATCTCCTGTTTAAGGCTGATAACTCAGATTTGCCTCTTTAAGGCTGTTTTCTGGATTTTGTAGGTGTGCTTCTTTTTTAAAAAAAATCTTTTTTTTTTTTTTGTGTCCTCTGACCTTGCATTTTCAAATAGTCTGTCTTCAAGCTCACTAATTCTTTCTTCTGCGTGATCTATTTTGCTATTAAGACATTGATGCATTCTTCAGTAGGTCAACTGTGTTTTTCAACTCTAGAATTTCTGTTTGAGTCTTTTTACTTATTTCAATCTTTTTGGTGAATTTATTTGATAGAATGTTGGATTCTTTTTCTGTGTTATTTTGAATTTCTCGAGTTTCCTCAGCACAACTATTTTGAAGTATTTGTCTGAAATGACACATATCTGTGTGTCTCTGGAATTGGTCTCTAGTGACTTAATTTAGTTCATTTGGTGAAGTCATGTTCTCCTGGATGTTCTTGATGCTTATAGATGTTGTCAGTGTCTGGGCATTGAAGAGTTAGGGATTTATTGTGATTTTCACAGTCTGAGCTTGTTTGTGCCCATCCTTCTTGGGAAAGGTTTCCAAGTATTCGAAGGGACTTGGGCCCCATGCCCAATAAAGCTGGTATTTCTCTTGTTGTTGATTTCTAGTCTCATTCCAGAGAAGATGGAATTCCAGAGAAGATAGTTTTTGTAGACTCATAGAGGTACCACCTTGACTGTCTTGGATAAGATCTGGCAGAATTCTTTAGATTACCAGCCAGATACTCTTGCTATTTTCTTTTACTTTCTCCCCAAAAATAGAATCTGTCTCTCTCTGTTTTGAACCACCTAGAACTGGGGAAGTGTATACAAGCACCCCTGGAGAGGGGGGACACAAGAACCACCTAGAACTGGGGAGGGGGACATAAGGCCACCCCAACTGATTCATATCTGAAGTGAGCACAGCACTGGGTCCCACCCAAGGCCTGCTATAACCACTACCTGACTACCATCTATGTCCACTCAAGGCCCTAGGGCTCTGTGATCAGCAAGTGGCAAAGCCAGCCTGGTTTGTGTCCCTCCCTTCAGGAAAGTGAGTTCTCCCAGGTCCTGGGTGGGCCCAGAGATGCTATCTAGAAGGCAGGGGTTAGAGTAAAATCTTTAGTAATTTACTTGATGTTTTATTCTAGTGCAGCTAAGCTGGCACTCAAACAACAATACAAAATACTTCTTGCTCTTTCCTCGCATTTCCACAGGCATAAGAGCCTCTTTCTGTAGCCAGCACCACCAGCAGCCCACAGGGGATTTGCCAGGCCACTCTATGTGATGTGTCACATCAATTCTATCACATCACACATGAACTGATGTTCACATAGACCCCAAGGGCTCTTCAGTCAGCTTGTGGTGAATGGTGCCATACTTGGAACTCACCCTTCAGGGCAATAGGCTCATCTCTGGCCCAGGGCAGGTCCAGAACTGCCATCCAAGAGCCTAGACCTTGGCACAGGGACCCCAAGAGCCTGCTTGGTGCTCCACCCTACTGTGGCTGAGATTTGCATAAGATGCAAGACAAAGTCCCCTTTAATTTTTCATCTGTTTTTCAAACAGAAGGAGTTTTTCATGATAGCCACCACAGCTGGAAATGTGCTGGGTCCCACCTGAAGCCAGCATACCTGAGCCCAAGGCCCATGGCATACTACGGGGATTTTGTTGTTGGTTATTCTGGGTCCAAGGGTTCTTTAGTCAGTGGGTAATGAATCTTGTCAGGACTGGTTCCTTCCCTTCAAGGCAGTGGGTTCCCTTTTGGTCCAAGTTGTGTCTAGAAGTGTTATCCATGACCTAGGGCTTGGAATGGGGGCCTCTTGACTCTGCCTGGTACCCTATCCTACTGTGGCTGAGCTGGTATCAAAGGTGCAACACAAACTTCTCTTTATTCTTTGCTTGCCTCTCCTCAGGCAGAAGAAAGGAGTCACTTTTGTTTTTGTGCGCTCCTCTGGCTGGGTTTGGGGAAGAAGTGGTGCAAGGACTCCCTTACACGCCCCATCTGATTTCTCCCTAGGTCACATGCCACCCTAGTTCACTAGCTCTAAGCCTAACCTAGAACTAGGAGTTGCCTAGGAATTGGAGTCCTTGTGTCCTAGATTGCCTTTCAAGTTTATCTGGAACTCCAGAGCACTTTGGCTCACAGTGGTGAGGCCTGCCAAGAAACCCAAGTTCCAACTGAATGATGGGTAGTTCCTCTCTGGCTAGATCTGGTCCAAATTCTCCCTGTGTGTGTGGGCATCAACCGAACACAGCATGGCTTTGCTCTCCACTATGACAGGACAGCATTGAATCCAATGTAAAGCCCACCAGTCACTGTGCTTGCCCTTCCCCAAGCACAGAGATTCTCTCTCCATGCTGCTGGGGGATGGGGGAGGGATGGTGTCCGTGATTCAATACTGTCTTTCCCACCCTATTCAGTGCCTCTTTCACCACATGAAGTTAAAACCAAGTACTTTGATTGTTCACTTGATTTTTGGTTCTTGTGATGGTGCTTTTTTTGTGTGTAGTTACCTGTAAAAATTTGGTATTCCTTCAGGGAAAGGAATGGTGTAGGCTTCTATTTGGCCATCTTGCTCCACCCTCTGGTAGCATATTCTGAAGTTAGATTTTGTGATGTCTCCAGCTTGGTTCCTTTTGCTCAGGATTCCTTTAGCTATTAAGGGTCTTTTGTGATTCCATATGAATTTAAATTTTTTTTTCAATTTCTGTAAAGATTGTCATAGGTAATTTGATAGGGTTTGCATTGAATCTGTAAATCACTTTGGGGAGTATGGACATTTTAACAATATTATTTCTTCTGACTAATGAATATGAGATATGTTTCCATCTATTGTGTATCCTCTTCAGTTTTTTAAAGTGATGTTTTATAGTTTTTGTTGTGAATACTTTTCACCTCTGGCTACATTTATTCTTGGGTATTTTGTTTTTTTCTAGCTATTATAAATGGAATTGCATTCTTGATTTCTTTTTCATATTATTCACTGTCACTGTGTAGACATTCTACTAATTTTATATGTTAATTTTGTGTCTTAAAATTGTATTGAATTCATTTATCAACTCTGGAAGTTGTTATTGTGGTGTCTTTAGGTTTTTCTAAATATAAGATCTTGTAATCAAAAAATAACAATTTTATATCCTCCTTTCTAAATAGGATGTCCTTTATTTCTCTGTCTTACCTAATTGCTCTGGCTAGTACTTCCAGTATTATGTTGCATATGAGTGGTGAAAGTGGGCATCCTTGTCTTGTTATAGATCTTACAGGAATGGCTTTCAATTTCTCCTCATTCAGTATGATGATGTTAGCTGTGGGTTTGTCATATATGACCTTTATATTAAGGTATTTTTCTTCTGTATTCAGTGTGTTGAAAGATTTTATCATGAAAGGATGTTGAATTATATTAAATGCTTTAACTTTTTAAGCTCCTGTTCCTTCATCAGCAAAATCAGCACAATAATAGTTCTTTCCTCATAGGGTTTTTTTAAAATTAACATTAAATAAAATTATGCATGTCACACATTTAACTCTTAGTAGACTTGGAATAAAGAGTATTATTTTCTGTATTATATATTCAATTAAGAGACAATCTGTTAAGTCTTGAGTGTTATGGTTGGGTACCATGGAGAAGACAATAAAATCAGGATCTTACTCAAAGAGTTAACAGTCCTTTGGAGAAGCAAACATGCCTTTGTAAAAACATAACAGTCATAAAAACCAAACAGCACGATTTTCTACCAAGTGAATGTGTTACATGAAAGATCACAAATGAGATTTTGTTTTAAAAACTAACTCTAATATATTGGCCTTGGCTGTTTGGAAAGGCATGCTAGGAAGAATTCTGAGAATAATAACAGAATGAGTAGAAAATAAAATGTCATAACTGATTAACAAGGTCTGCCAAAAAACCAGAGGAGAGACTGTCCATCAGAGAGTATTTTAGGTAGCATGTTGGAACAAAGAATGAAACGCATTTTTTAGTATCTTTATGAAAACTATATTTTACTAATGTTATTCACTATATGGCATGGATATCGTTGTTCTCATTACAACTGAAACTGAAACTCAAAGAAGTTAAATAATATATCCAGCTCACACAGCTAGAAAAATGGTGTGGAATAAATCTGAAACCAATATGGATCTAAACACTCATAATCATCATAGTTCTGCATTGTTTGACAAGAGTGATATAGCAGAGACTGAGTAAATCCTAGTCTTTTTTAATTTTTGTTTACTGTTTATTTTATATCCACAAAAATTTCATCCAGAAAACTATCTGCCTATAGACTAGCTTCTGGTATACAGTAACTACTTAATGTTGAATCAAGTGTAACATCTGAACTTAAACAGCTAAACGTTCTTTATGCATAGAGGAAAAGACACCTGTAAAATGTCACCTGCTATTGCATTTTATCAGTTACTTCCATTTTTCCAGGTGCACAGTAAGCCTATATATTTTTAACTTTTATTAAAGTTAGGTTGGAGCCATGTAACTAGTACTGTATCACAGCATATCGGGAGATCGTACATGTCACTCTCAGTTGCGGCCTCTGCAATCTTTCATGAAATTCTTTGCCCATGCATTATATTCTTTCACCAAGCCTGATGTAGGGGATCTAGCAGAGACCATCAAGAAGACCCAAGGCAACGGTGGAACCCTAAATGGTCTAAAGATGTGAAACCTGTCATTCTTCTTGGAGAGGAGCCATCTCTGAGAAAAGTCTAGTGCTTGTCAGTCTTCAAAATAAGAAAAATAAAAGTGTTTTTCATACAATGGCATTGAGAGTTTCGTATTTTAGAACAGACAGAATTACTTATCTTGACTGATAGAGATTATCAAAAGGTAGTTAGTGAAGATGTGAGATTTCCATAGGGCCGGGAGGATATAGAGGTGTGCCTGCTAGAGAGAGGACTCATTTCCTGAGAAGCACATGTTGTGCAAAGTATTCAGGGAATTGGGGTTGGAAATGTAGACAGTGGCTCAGATTGGAGCTCCAGTTAGACAGTAAGAATTTGGTGTTCCAGTTATCCATTATTGTATAACAAACTACCCAAAGTATACTGACATAAAACATTAATTATTCTATTCTATTCTATTCTATTCTATTCTATTCTATTCTATTCTATTCTATTCTATTTTCATGTTCCAGGAATTTGGGCAGGACTCAATTGGTTGAATCTTCTCTTCCATGTGGCATTAACAAAGGTCACTTGGTTGTAATTGGTTGTCAGATGGGCTGTTACAGAAGATCCAAGATGGCTTTACTCCTATGTCAATTATTAAGTGTGGGCTCAGCTGGGGCTGTCAGTTGGTGTGCAGATGTACGTTTCTAAGGTCAAAACTACAATAGGCAAAGTGGAAATCGGCAGTTCATTTACAGGCTAGTACTGGAACTGGCGTTGCATCACTTCTTCCATTTTCTATTTCAGCAAGTCATTAATGCTACAAGATTTTACCTCTTAATGGTATCAGACTCCCACCTCTCAATGAAACAAGTAGCACAAACCTGCATCCATCTTTAATGCCCTCTTTCTGGGATTTATGGAATCAGGTTTTTAAAGGAAGGGACCTGGCAATACGCATCTCTGCTTTCCCAGTACAAACCACTTACCCTACTGCCTGTGGTTCAATCAGCAAGTTACCACAAGCTTGTAGAATCACAATCACACTTTAAGCATACATCAAAAGAAATGTAAAAGGCAACTGAGTTTTACAGAATACCAACTACTGCTTCAAATGTTTAACCTTACTGTATTTCCAAAGTGATTCTATTTAGTTGTGTAGGTTTTATTCTTCCTTCATATTACTGAAAAGACAACTAAGGTTCAGTGAAAGAAAAAAAAAAATTCCTAAGTTCAATCATGGCCAAAGTAGTATTCTTTCCACCACAGTATGCTCCCTTCCACATGTGCAGCTTAAATGCCCCCTGTTCAGAATGTGGACTCAGTGATCAGGTTCTTCAATTTCACCCTGGCCCCTATCCACTGCCTGTACTGGATCAAAGCCTCTAATTCTTCTGTGACCATTTATCTTATCAGAACCAGAGGGGACTCAAGTCTCTGTCTTTCCCACCATGGGATTGTGAGGGATTGATAATAAGAATGAACCCTAAACTCCTTGCAAATATAAATGCTAAATAATAATAAGATGAAAAATGAGGGCAATAATATTGCTTTGCATGATGTTTAAGAGCCAGGGATAAAAGGCATTGTAAGAACTGCTATTAACTCTGAATATTCAAGTCCCCGGTCTTCCTTTTCTGTTTTATCCTGTTTCTGAAATGCTTGATTAAGGCTCTTTAACAGTTTGTTTTACTTTGTCTTATTTTTTTCCTACTTTGAGAAATACTTCACTATATCACTGGAGACAATTTAGCCTTTTGTTCCATTTGAAGAAAGAAAGCAATGCAGGCTTACTTCAAAGAGGAACTGATCAAAACCCATTGGGGATCTGCTAATAAAGAAACTTTGCTTTGTTTTCAAGCAGGGATATGAAATTATGCTATAAATTGTACAAGGCATCAGGAGGTGGGAGGGAGGTGAGGAGCAAGAGATGAATGCAAGTCAAAAATATTGGTCCCATGACCCGTGTTTCAGGCTGCAACTCAGAGATTCATGGAACCAGTTGGTTTTAGAGTAGAGGGAAACTTACAGATGCTTTAATCCAACCATCTACTCTACCCAGGCATCATTTCTGTGATGGCTGTTAAATAATCCCTGAGACCTGCAGCTCATTCATGATCACCAGCCTATACTTATTTAGGGCAGCTCAAAGTGAAATTTCCTGTCTTAATATGAAATTATATTTTACTTTAAAAAAAAAATCTACAATTCCTGGCTCTGTCTTCCATGGGTTTCACAGAGCAAATTCTCTTCCTTTTTTGGGGAAATTGAAGAGTTCGAGTTGTTTTAGCATGTGCTAACACCCACAACTCCTTCAGCTGTTCCTGGAATGATTTTTGATAAGATTAATTCAGTCTCCTGGGAGTCTATAAGAGGACTGGAGAAAGTAATTAGAGAAAAGTATGGGTAGAAAAAAATTTGATTTTCTGACGAAAGCTGATAAACAGCTTAGTAGGTGGAGAATAGCTAAGAGGTTGGAGAATGGTTTCCAAGCAGCAGACCTGACCTCTTCCCAGGAGGGAAGAGAGAAGAGGGCAGGCACAGGGACAGTGCGGGAAGGCTCTCTAAGATTGTTACCCAGATCATGTAGGCTGGAGGTCACTCTGCCTGAGTACTGAGGGGTGATTAATGCTGCTTTACAGGAGAAAGAAGGAGGTGATCACCTTAATTAGGTGGGTGGAGACAGATTAGTGCAATAATAGAGAGGGAGGGAACAGGTTAGAATTGCATCTCATTAAGAAGTTCAGATAAAGGGATGAAGAAAAGGAAGTAGGAAAAGGTTAAGGGAGAGCAAGGGAGAGCAAAGGCAGGAAAGAGCTTTATGTGAAGCCTGGAAATTAAATTCATTATTCAAAAACATGTATGCATGTGTTCTGTGACAGTTTCCAGGGAAATCTTCCCTCTACTCTCTGTTCTTTCTTTATTGGATGTAATTTAACTAGGTTTATGTGGGTTATCATACATATTATACATATATATATATGTGTGTGTGTGTGTGTGTGTGTGTATATATATATGTAATCTACATACCAGTTCTGCTTTTCTTTCACAACTATCTAATTTAGCTATTAGTCTTCAAGTATCCAAGAAAAGTGTGCAGCATACTAGGTAACAGATTCTTCAAGGGATATGATGGCAAATGTTTAACATCTGACTGCAGCGGAGAAAAAAGGCACTGACTTAAGCCTGAGTCATTGGCCAAATTCTGTGGTATAAATACTCCTACCATGGCTCATTACAATCTACCAACAAGACAGCACTGAACACAGGAGTCAGAAGACATGCACAATAGCGCATGATTATGTAGTACTTGCACATAAAGATAAAAATAGACATAAATAACATCAAACATCAAGAACATAGATGATGGCAAAATGTGGAAAATCATGAGCAAGTAATGAGTTTCAAGGATTAACTTTGTTTTTAATATAATTTATTTAATTGCAAGTTTATTTAAGTTAATTTTTACTAAGGATTCAGATTAACAACTGGCTTGCAAAATTCCTGAAAATGTATAAATCTGCTTGTGAACCAGTAGAGGCTATCTCTGATATACCACTGGGCCCTTCTCTGTTTTTAGTGTTTTATATTTTGGCTAAGTTTGGGGTGAAAAATAAGGTTGGCATGGTCTAGATAAACTTGCCTTTGGGAAGACTAAAAAGATAAATGAAGAGTATCCATTTATTTTAACTCAGCAGCAATAGTATCTATGTGTTATATAATAAATAATGTGTTTATATAATAAACCAATGTACATATTACATTAGCATATACTGGTACATATAGTGTATATATTAGCATTTATATATTACAGTAGGTAGCTAGTCAGCCATGAGCAGGGCAGAAGAGGGCTCCCCCAGTGACACCAGGAATATGAGCCAACTATCAGGTGATGGTAAGGTGGTTGTTACACTGTTTATGTAAAATAATAATTGGTCTCAGTAGGTCCCCATGAAAGACAGTCTCCCAATAGACAGAAAAATCTTGAAATTGGTGATCAGTAGCTTCCTGATAAGATCTCAGGAGTCTGACAAGTAGGCTCAAGCATGTGCATTAAGAGGCAAAATGGTGGCGTTTAACTGACATATGAGCTTTCAGGGACATTCAGCTGGTAAGGGAGAATGCCTCAAGTGAGCTTGCATACAACTCCAGTGAGCACACTGAGCACGTGGCCCCTCCCAAGTGCTGGCAGGCCACTGTGCAGGCAGACAGCCCACACCAAGGGAAGAATCAGGGGAGAAGTAACGGTAATGCAAGACACCAGAAGAATGCCAACATAGAAAACTCCAAGTCAAAGGTCAAATGGGGCACTTGTCTTTCAAGTCCACCGCCTTGTCCTCTTCCAAGTGGACTTTCCTTCCTTTTGTTCCTGCTCTAAAGCTTTTTAATAAAAATTCATTTCTGCGCTAAAACTTGACTCAGTCTCTCCTTCTGCCTTATGCCTCCTAGGTTGAATTATCTCTTCTGAGGAGGTAGAATTGAGGTTGCTGCAGACCCATATGAATTTGAGACCACTAACATATATTACTAATATATATACTGTACTAGTATTTGTAAATATTAATAACATATATACAAATGTATGTTAGTGTATGCACTAATATATCTGATAGTCTTAGATACATAAGTATATATGTATATATGTATTAGTCTATATATGTATAGACTAATCATAACTCATTCTTTTATATCCATAAAGTGAATCCTCTAAAGCTGAGCCCTCAAGCACACTTAAGTTAAAGCATTTCTTTGTGTATTTCAGGATCAATTCTTCTTATTATTATTATTTTGTGTAAACTTAGCTATATGATTCAGACCAAGAGCGTTTCTGAAGCTCCAATAAGAGAAATACTCCATAAACTCCACAGAAGATGAGACATTTGGCAGCTTTGAATGATGTTTGTAGAGACAGAGAAGAAAAGGTAGAGTCAAAAACAGAGACTTTGGTAACCATATATATGTTGCCTCTGATAATTTGTAGAATCAGTGAAATATTAAGACTTGTAGAAAAGTTTAAGCTTTAAACTTACAGTTAGTAATTTTGGCCTGTTTTAAGGATAATTTGTAATCACTTGGACAGGAAATTTCTATTATAAAAAAGAAATAAACACTTGAGATATTTAAGTTTTTCAATCAAATTAATTAACCATGTCAACAGAATCATATGACTATTAACTACCTAAGAGAACAGTAACCTCAAGAACACTTCAAGAAATTTAGATAAACCCATTTTCATGCTGATCATTTCTAGGCTAGTTGTAAAATATTCTTATCTAATCAGTGAAGATTTAATGACTTCTCCTAGGCAACAGTTAGTTAACCTATGTATAGATTATACATAAATTTGATAATAACTAAGAGTTTCTAGAGAATCATTTTAATGTTCATTGATTTGGCAATTTTGCTGCAATTGTAAGGTGGTACATGTGTGCCTATGTGTCTAAAAGATAAACAGAGTGAGATTAAATACATCTTCTATATACATGTATATATGGATTTAGTTCTAAAACAGAAACCAACTTTTACATTTATAAAACACATGCACATATATGTTTATTGTGGCACTATTCACAATAGCAAAGACTTGGAACCAACCCAAATGTCCATTAATGACACATTGGATTAAGAAAATGTGGCACATATACACCATGGAATACTATGCAGCTGTAAAAAGGATGAGTTCATGCCCTTTGTAGGGACATGGATGCAGCTGGAAACCATAATTATCAGCAAACTATCACAAGAACAGAAAACCAAACACCACATGTTCTCACTCATAGGTGGGAATTGAACAATGAGAACACTTGGACACAGGAAAGGGAACATCACACACCAGGGCCTATCGTGGGGTGGGGGAAGGGGGAGGGATAGCATTAGGAGATATACCTAAGGTAAATAATGAGTTAATGGGTGCAGCACACCAACATGGCACATGTATACATACGTAAAAAACCTGCACATTGTGCGCATGTACCCTAGAACTTAAAGTATAATAATAATAAAAAAAAAACCACATGAACACAATCTCACTTTCCCTTTTTAACACTTTATATATTAGCTTTGGCACTGTTTAAGTCATGGGCAATTTAGATATCTATACATTAGTGTGTGTACATTTATCTACATTATGGATACTCCTACATCTATAATGATAAAACTAACATTTATTGTTACTTATTCTGTGCTAGGCTTTTCTGAGCACTTTACATAAATTATCACCTTTATTGGTAATAATTGTTACATGAAAAAGTTATAATTGTTATCCTCATTTTACCCATATGAAAATTGAGTCACAGAGGTTAAGTGACTTGCCAAAAGCCACACAGCTGTTGGAAAATCCATGTAATGTTTCTCTACAATTCATGTTATTTACTGGGACATAATCTCAGCTTCTTCAACTGTGATATTATCATTACCATAATAGTTGGTAACAAAAATTACTCTATTTGTTCACTTGAATTCAAAGCCCCATTAACTGTTGGAAGTTAGAAAAGTGGGCTGCACAATTAGAACGTGTCTTTCTCTTAAATGCTTATGTCACTTTAGTGTTGCCTTCTCTAGAAAACTTCCATGAATACCTGCCTTGGCCTATTGTTATCACTCCCATACTTTTAAAATCTCACTGTCAAATTCTCCTGCTCCAGTTTCTTCTATTCACTTTGCAAATGATCCCAGACTCAATCTCAATGATGACTGTTTCTATTTATATATTGCATTTATTTCTATTTGCCTCTTTTCAATTTTAGCATTTTACTTATCGACTACAAGTCTATCCCAGGCATTTAACATTTTTTAAACCTTGCTGAAAATTCACATTCCTTTAACTTTACCTGTTTCGCTTGGGAATTACATTGCATCATAAGCTCTTTATTCATTGGTGAGTACATTTTTACCAACACAAATTTAATTCCAACTATGTGCCAAACAGAATTTAGAACACCTGGGATACGGGGATTAAAAATAAAAATAGATCATCCCTAGCCTCAAGGAGTGAGTTTCCAACTTCACTGCATGTTAGAATCACTGGGATGTGATTCATATTAGAATCACTGGGATATAAATATATATATATGATGTGTATAAATATATATATATGATGTATATATATATATATGATGTGTGTATATATATACACACATATTTATATTTATTCTTGGGAATATATATAAATTCTTAAAGCACAGGCTACACTCCACACCAATTAAATCAGAAGCTCTGAGTATGAAAATCCCAGACCATAGTTTTGTTTTTTGTTTTTTGTTTGTTTTGTGTTGTTTTAACTTCTCAGGTGATTCCAATGTGCAGCCAAGTTGGAGAACTACTCTATTATGGGACACAAACATATCTAGAAATTATTAATAATAGAAATGTGCGCAAAATACAGAGGTAACAGAGGCAAAATAATGATGTACTCTGCTTTTGGAAAGGGTCTCAGAGGATTTCTTTGGAGAGAAGCTAGGTTTTATTTAATGAAGAAGAAAGGGTGAACATTTCAAGAACCCTAAGCATATCCATGTTGCCTGAACATGAAGTAGTAAACAGAAAGTGTCAAGAGAGGAGATTTAAAAAGTAGTCAAGAAGAAAGATCATGAAAACCAATTTATGCTTTTTTAAGGAGCTTGTACTTGTATTCTGGCTATTAGGTTACACTTTAAATAATATACAAAAAGACCCCACCATACTTACCTAACTTTTAGTGCAAGTAGTTAATGGACAGAAAGAGACTAGCAAAGAAATGGGAGACCAGTTAGGAAGTGTTGCAGTATTCCACCATGAGAGGAAGGTGGTCTAGATGAAGATAGTGGTAGTGAAGGTAAAAAAATGAAAGGATTCATGATTCATTTTGGAAAAGATTCTACACTTAAAGGTGGATTTATAAGTGATTGGTTATTAGTGATGAGAGAGGGAGAAAAAAAGAACAGAAAGACAGAGGTAGAGAGGGGGAGAGAGACACAGAAGGTAATTAGAATCACAGGAGATTTTATTTTTTTGGCTTGAGAACCCAGCTCTATATTGAACTCATTTTTCCAAAGAGGATGGCTGAGGGAAAAAAAACAAACAAACAAAACAATTTTGGAGAAAACTTATTCAGTTTCCCCCAAACATTCGGAGAAGTTCAGTTTTATCCACTTTAACCTTGAGATGCTTATGGAAATGGAAGACAGAGAGTGTGTCTAAAGCAGAGAGAGTCATTGATTGTGTTAAAAGATCCTGAGGATGGTAAGAACAATATATATCAGGTGACTGGTGATTTTGATGACAAATATTCTAGCATGGTAGTGATACAAATCTAAATGGAGGGGGTTGAAGAATGAATGAAAGATGAGGAAGTTGAACTAGCAAGTTAACAATGTTGAGGGGGGGAAGACATATGACGATAACTAGAGGGAAAAGTGAGGTCAGAATAAAGTTCCTTTGATCTAATGGACAGTACCATATGTTATGTATGCTCATGAGACTAATTCAGCAGAAAGGGAGAGACTGATGATGCAGAAGAGAGCAAAGAAGGAATATATGTAAAGAAAAAGCCCTTGAAAAGATGAAAATGATTAAGATCCAAAGTTCATATACAGGGACTGACTTTAGATAGAAGAATATGGATAAAGAAGCAGGTAGATCTGTGGATTTGTGAATAAAAAGTGAAGAGGCTCCAAACAGATGGCTTCTATTTTTTTTAATGAAGGGCTGTCCTGTATAGTAACTCCTTTTCCAGTCTCCTTTGATACTTTTAAGTAGTGTACTGGCTACTTGCCTCGTTGAAACTTTCAGAAAAGAAGACCTAGGAAATTAGCAACAGACATGGGGGAGAGTCATAATGACAATCTATATTATCACTTAGCACCACTACTTCCATTGTTTTGTTATTATTATTATTATTATTATTTGAGATGGAGTCTTGCTCTGTCACCCAGGATGGAGTGCAGTGGTGCGGTGTCGGCTCACTGCAACCTCCGCCTGCCGGGTTCAAGCAGTTCTTCCGCCTCAGCCTCCCAAGTTGCTGGGACTACAGGCACGCACCACCATGTCCAGCTAATTTTTATATTTTTAGTAGCAACGTGGTTTCACCATATTGGTCAGGCTGGTCTCGCACTCCCAACCTTGTGATCTGCCCTCCTCGGCCTCCCAAAGTGCTGGGATTACAGGCATGAGCCACCAGGCCCAGCCGTAATTATCATCATCACCCTAGCACCACTACTACTGTTGTATTTATTATTATTTCAACTTTGATTTATTAAATGTTACTATGTGCCAAAAACTGTGCCAACAACTGACATTTATTTTACTGAAAAGGTTTACTGAGAAAGATTTCAAGCTGGGTATAAACAACTAGCTTCTTGTTTCTGCTTAGAAATAAGAAACATCGTACTTGAATCGTGTTCCTCCACAAGGCCCAGTGTGGCCTTTCATTGAGTAGGTATGATGGGTGAATTTAAACATGGGTAGATAAACGTTAATCAATGCATATGTCACACTGCTGATATATCTGTTTCTTTGTTTTTCCTCCCTGGTTCTCTGCTGTGAGTGGTACCATGCTTGGCTGACACCCAGGAGGCTTGGAAGTCTGCTGGTAAACAAAAGAAACAAGAATGGAAGAGAAGCTAGACTTGGGTATTTTGTCCTTGAGTAGGACAGTGGTGACTTGAAGTTGTCCACAACTCCTGAAAGCTTCATGAGAGGGCAGGATGGCAGAGAGTGTGTTGGAAACTGGGTAAGTTCAAATAGAACAACAAGTGCATTTAGCTATTTCTCTAAACTAGTGCATTTAGATTCTCTAAACTAGTGCATTTAGTTTTCTCTAAAGAAAGGAAGTGGGCCCGGTGTAGTGGTTCACACATGTAATCCTAGCACTTTAAGAGGCCAAGGCAGGAGGATTGCTTGAGCCCAGGCATCTGAGACCAGCCTGGGCAACATAGTGAAACGCTGTCTCTACAAAAATACAAAAATTAACTGGCTGTGGTGGCATGCACCTGTAGTCCCAGCTACCCAGGAGGCTGAGGTGGGAGGATCGCTAGAGCCCTGGCAGGTCAAGACTGCAGTGAGCCATGATTACATGACTGTACTCCAGCCTGGGTGACAGAGAAAGACCCTGTTGAAAGAAAAGAAAGAAAAAGAAAGAAAGAAAG
>NW_012118644.1:1171009-1238103 GCF_000951035.1 Colobus angolensis palliatus
GGAAGGAAGGAAGGAAGGAAGGAAGGAGAGAGAGAGAGAGAGAAGGAAAGAAGGAAGGTAAACAATTAAAAAGAAAATTAAAAAAAAGGAGATGAGGTATGTGGGAAAACCAAATGAAAACAAGCAAAATGAAATAAATATCTATTGAGTGCTTAAATAAATATATATTTAAGCCTTGCAATTTAAGATTTGTGAGGTGTGCTGTACAGGGAGTGTGTGTGTGTATCTCTGTGTGTGTGTGTGTGTGTGTATATACGTGTGTGTGTGTGTGTGTGTGTTACATTTGAGCCTGACAAGACAAGTCTTAGTCTGGAGGGAAAAAAAATTCATGAAGCTGGCAAGTGGCAGAGTAAAGCTTAAGATCCAGGACCAAAAGATTCTACTTTCCTCTCTATCTCACTAAAGCTCCAGAAATCTAGTTCATAACTTCTCGCTTCCTCTCTACCTTTTGCGTAGTAATAATGCCATTGCACAATGATGAACCAACACACAAATCTTCACTCCAGTGTCTTTTGGACCAAGATTGTGGTGTGGAACACTAAGAATGGCTTTCTGGGAATTAGTTTAACTTCTTTCTCCTCTCCCTAAGGAATGTTCTGCCTCCCTTCCTTCCCATCTGTCTAAGCGCTTCTCATATTTCCTGTTGAAAACATTTGGACCTCCTATTCCTCTCTACTCCCTTACTGGAATGACAAATCTTTGCCAGTGCTTTTAGATAACACAGTTAATGAATCAGAGCAGTGGCTGTATTTTACTTTTGACATAGTTTTAAGAATAAAATTAACTTTTCTCCCCCACCCCCTTTTTTTCCCAAATTTTTTTTTAACTTTTATTTTAGAATTGGGGACACATGTGAAGATTTGTTATATAAGTAAACTCATGACATGGGAGTTTCATGTACAGATTGTTTCGTCACCCAGGTATTAAGCCTAGTACCCAATAGTTATGTTTTTCTGCTCCTCTCCCTCTTCCCACCATCCACCTTGAAGTAGAGCCTGGTGTCTGTCATTCTCTTTTTTATGTCCATGTATTCTCATTATTTAGCTCCCACTTTTAAGTGAGAACATGCAGTATTCGTTTTTCTGTTCCTGCATTAGTTTTCTAAGGGTAATAGCCTTCAGCTCCATCCATGTTCCATCAAAAGACATAATCTCATCTTTTTAATGGCTACATGGTATTCCATGGTGTATATGTACCATATTTTCTTGATCTAATCTGTCATTGATGGGCATTTTAGGTTGATTCCATGTCTTTCCTCTTGTGAATAGTGTTACGATGAACATTTGCATGCATGTGTCTTTATGGTAGAACGATTTATATTCCTCTGATGATATGCCCAGTAATGGAATTGCTGGGTCAAATGGAAGTCTGCTTTTAGCAATTTGAGGAATCACCACACTGTCTTCCACAATGGCTGAACTAATTTACACTCCCATCAAAAGTGTATGTGTTCCTTTATCTCTGCAACATCACTAGCATCTGTTGATTTTTTACTTTATAATAATGGCTATCCTGACTAATATGTGAAGGTATCTCATTGTGGTTTTGATCTGCATTTTCCTAATGGTCAGTAATGTTGAGCTTTTTTCATATGCTTGTTGATTGAATGTATGTCTTCTTTTGAAAAATGTCTGTTCATGTTCTTTGCCCACTTTTTTAATGAGGTTCTTTATTTTTCTCTTGTAAATTTATTTAAGTTCCTTGTAGATGCTGAATATTAGACCTTTGTCAGATGCTTAGTTTGCAAAAATTTTCTCCCATTCGGTAGCTTGTCTGTTTACTCTGTTGATAGTTTCTTTTGCTGTGCAGAAGCTCTTTGGTTTAACTAGATCGCATTTGTCAATTTTTGCTTTTGCTGTGATTGCTTTTGATGTCTTTGTCATGAAATCTTTGCCTCTTCCTATGTCCAGGATTGTATAGCCTAAGTTGTCTTCTAGGTTTTTTTTTTTTATAGTTTTGGTATTACATTTAAGGCTTTAATTCCTCTTGAGTTGATTTTTGTATATGGCATAAGGAAGAGGTCCAGCTTCAATCTTTTGCATATGGCTAGCCAGTTATCCCAGCACCATTTATTGAACAGGGAGTCTTTGACTGTTACATGTTTTTGTAAGCTTTGTCAAAGATCATATGATTGTAGGTGTATTGCCTTGTTTCTGGGCTCTCTATTCTGTTCTATTGGTCTATGTGCCTGTTTTTGTGCCAGTACCATGCTGTTTTGAATTTTGTACCCCTGTAGTATAGTTTGAAGTTGGGTGACGAGATGTTTTCAGCTTAATTCTTTTTGTTTAAGATTGCCTTGGTTATTTGGGGATTTTGGTTCCATATTGACTTTAAAATATTCTTTTTCTAGTTCTGTGAAGAATGTCATTGGTAGTTTGATAGGAATAGCATTGTACCTATAAATTGCTTTGGGCAGCACAACGTTTTAATGATATTGAGCCTTTCCATGAGCATGGGATGTTTTTCTATTTGTTGGTATCTTCTCTCATTTCTTTGAGCAATGTTTTATAATTTTTATTGGAGAGATCGTTCACCTCCCAGCTTTGCTGTATTCTTTATTGGGTGTCTACTCTAGGCCAGGATATTGGGCAGATACATTTAAAAAAAAAAATAAACAAAGAAAAGGGGAACTAGCTTATAGTGAGTGGCTGCAGTAATGTCAGTATTATGAAAATGTGACCTCTATTTTTCACAGCTCTATATAATTGGTACTGCTACTTCTCAGAGGCAGAGGTAGAGATTGATTTTCAGAGATTCAGTAACTTGTTTAAACTCACACAGTTAATAAAGGAGCTACATTTTCAACCAGGTCTGAGTAACTCTAAAATATTACATATGTTCTTCTCACTACTCCACCCTGCTGCCTCCAGAAAATGAAGAAATCAGTGCCGCTTTCAAGTATTTTAAGGGGCTAGCGGTAAAGTGAGTCTCACATGTGAGTAATCACTGTTCACTGTTGTAAAATACTGGCCAAAGGTAATTATTAATGGTACAGATGTTGAAGTCAAGAGAATTAGAGCACTCATCCTGGCTCTGCCACCCTTGGTGATAGGACCTTAAGCATGTGCTAAATGGATCTAACACATTTATTAGGTAAACTAAATGAGAAAAGTTATATACCATGTTTAGGAACAATCCTTACACGTTAAGCATTTAATAAATGAAAGCTAGTTATTAATACTAACATTAATGGTTCATAAAAGGTGAACATGAAGTACAAGAAAAACCAAGAACCCAGAGCCACTGACTTTCCCTGGGAAACTGCATGGAAAGCTTGATAAAGAAGGCCACATTTGAATTAGATATGACTGAAGAAGATTGGCAGTAGAAAGGGACTGCCAGGGAAAATGTAGAGGGCATGAATAGTCAGGACAGCCAGGTAGGGCTGGAAGGTGTTCAACTCCCTCAGGCCTTAAACGTCTTGCAGAAGTCTTTGAACTTTGTTGTATAAGCCACAGGAAACCCTTAGATATCTTTAATTGAGAGAGTAATCTGATATTATTGGTTTTAACAACACTATGACTACCATGTGATGTGTCTTCTAGAAGACCGAAGAATCTGCTCTCCCATTCTACATTCCCGCTGCATAGACACCCTCTTGGATCCTAGATGTCTCAATCTGTGAAATCACATTTAGGGAGCATGGGTGTGGGATGGGGAGAAACAGAGAGAGAAAGCAAAACAACCAGAGAGGGAAAGGCAGGTCCCAGGAGACCCAACAGAGACGCCCTCACGTTGTTCTAGCATGAATAAAATGAGAAAAACAAGGAGCACGTTACAAACAAGAACATGTGTATGCATTTATTAACATTTCCAAAGTGGATTTAATTTTCAATGCGCATCTCGCCTACACAGAGCCCAGTGCATTTCAGCTAACCTCTCGTTAAGTTGTGTGCATGCCATCTTTTTAACGTGTCCTCTGGGAAAATCTTCAAACAGATTCTGTAATCTTGCTTCTAAATGGTTCTCTTTCAAAATGTTGCTTATATTCATTCTTTTACCAGCATCTAGCTCCCACTCTTCATTCATTATGTCCCCTTCCCTGCCAACACACACACACACATGGACACTCTCTACTGTTTGAACCCTTTACTTTTTAGAGCAAAGAATGGCTTTCCATTTTGGCAGGCACCTTGGTAGAGTTGAAGCAAAGTGTGTGAGCTTGAGATCAGACAGACCTGGCTCTGCCACTAACTGGCTACTTTGTCTAGGACACTTAATGTCACCTTTACAAGGCAAGAGATCACCGTTTGTAAAATTTGGACAGTAATAGAAACTGCCTCTGTGTTATTGCAGTTTAAATGAGATGGTGTCTACAAAGTTTTTAGTACACCACAGGGTACATAGGAAACATAATAAATTGTATGGCTATTCTTGATTCTTTCATATTATTATTATCATCCTCTAGAAATGAGTTCATACTATGTTTTTCTATTAGTTATTAACTACATTCCTTAACGTGTGTTTAGTTTTATCTTTGTAAACAGTATTCATATGTAAACATTTATCTTGCAATGTTGTATTAGGACAAAATTACATGAGCTAATACTTATTGAGTCTTTTTTATATGCCCAGCATGAATTCTAAGCAATTTGTGTGGTTTATTTATTTTAATACTCTTAACTATTAATTAAGTAGGCATAATTGGTGCCCTCATTTTACAAATGGGAAGAGTTAGGTACAAACAGGTTAAATAATTTGACAAGACCACAGAGCTAATAAGTAGTATTAGCATTCAAACCTATGTACTGAAGCTCTGGAGTCTATTTCATTCTCCCTACTCCACTTGCCCCATGAAATAGCAGAACTGCAAGCATCTGGCATGGTTCACTAGGCTTAGCTGATTTGTAATGTTAATTTTTTCCCCAGATCCCTCCCTGACACAGGAAACAAATATGACCTCTGCAGTCTGAGAAGAACAAGGGGAGGATAAAAGTCAGGTTAACACAACAACGCAAGATGTTAATAAAGTGACTAGATGTCATCATCAGAGAACCAGCTTTGAGCCCATTGGTGCACATGGCTTGGGATAAGGAAATAAGTAAGATAAGTAAATGACCTGCCCGCAAGAGAAGTTGGGGAAGTAAATGCTCCCTTCCCTCAAAGAACTTTATACCTACTAAAGAAAACAGCATGTATGTCATTCCCAATGATACAATGCATATTTACAAATGAACCTTCTGAGGTACTCTAGATTTAGAAGAAAAGATATTTCCACTCTGCAGCAAAAATGTGATGATCACAGGTCATTTTATTTTTTAAGAAAAAGGAATAGCATAAGCACCACTAGAAAACAAAGCAGGATATATTCTGTAATATTCCCCATTCCTAGTCCATTCCCTACTTGAAAATGAATAAAAATGTTGTGAGGAGATAGACTTAGGATAAATGTGTACATTTACACTTTACATAGGTGAAAGAAAATCCCTACAATGCATCCCAGAAGATTGTGCAAACAGCATATCTAAATATACAGTAGCCTACATAATGCATTTACATAAATGGTGAAAAACCAAATAGGTGTTGAGGCAACTCTTCAATCGACCTGACAATTGTCCCTTAAATCAGTTTGTGAATGAAAACATCTGCCCCAAAGAGTAATAGACCAAATGTAGAAAGATAAATCTGGTGTGTTGTATTTTACCAGGTTTTCCATGAGGATTGAGTACAATAAGTGATAGTGTGATCACGTGGATAACAGAAGCCTAGCAATAGCATATATTAAAGGGGTTGTTATGGCTTCTACCGTTGTTAACCTTACTCAATCCAAGATTCAGTACCGTTAGTAACAGTCAAGAACCAAGACATAAACACAAATAGACCTGAAGGATTTCTGTCTGTGTTTGTTTGATATAGGGTGTTGTTGTTGTCTAGGCTGGAGTGCAGTGGTGCAATCAAGGCTCACTGCAGCCTCGACCTCCTGGGCTCCAGCCATCGTCCCTCAGTAGCTGTGTGTGTGTGTGTGTTTTACTACAGGTGGGCACCACTGTGTCTGGCTAATTAAAAAAAAAAATAATGTTTTGTAGAGATAAGCTCTTACTATGTTTCCCAGACTGGTCTCAAATTCCTGGGCTAAAGTGATTCTCTCACCTCGGCTTCCCAAAGTGCTGGGATTACAAGTATGAACCACCACTCTCAACCCTGAAGGAATTTTTGATATCGTAAGCAGCTTGTTTTTAAAGTTGTTCTTGTGGCCCATTCCTGGGCACATAATTTCCTGAGGACTAAGAGGACAGGGAGGAGCACACGACAAAGTCAAGCCACATATTTAGCGCAAAAACAGGGATGCCATCTTGGAACAGTATTTCTCAGTCTTCCTGAAACCCATGTTACCCTTTGGATAGACATAAAAATTTTTATAATCTTGGTTAATAGCACTTCAAATGTCAAAGTAAATACTTTCACAGTCAGGAAAAAATTAAAGGAACAAAAAATTTAACAAAGAGAGACAACAAATAAATCATAAAAATGGCAATTTTGTATCCTTTGTTTCAATCTCTCTCTCTCTGTCTCTCTCTCTCTCTCTCTCTCTCTCGCGCGCGCTCTCACACACACACACACACACACACACACAGAGTTTTTCCTCAGGTTTTCTGGGGAATGTCTCCTCTCCCTCCTGGCTCTGACAGATGAAAAGTGACTAGAGGATGTTTGCCAACTAGGATGGAAACTGAGGCAAACAAAACCAAGAGACAAAAATCTTAGAAAACAGGTAAATTTTAATCCACTCAATGTAGGGATATACATCCTTCTGCACACTGGTGGATCCTGAGATTTTCACTCCGTCACAGCAAGAGCAATTCTCAGTTTTCATAACCATGACTCTGAGGTGCTAAGATAAGGTACCGTTATGTCCCAAACCTTCTGATTAGGAAAGTAGTTATAGTAGTAGTGACAGGGGCTTGATTAGATCTCAGATCTCTGGAGTTCCAAGTGCTTCCCATAATCTCTCAGCTACCTGGAAAATTTACTATCCAGTTATATATCTTGAATCCTAATTTTCTAATTCATATTTTTCTTTGTACATTTTCCCCAGGCTTGTGTGTGTGTGTGTGTGTGTGCCCTTGAATTAAAGCCATGATTTTGGTGTTTGAATCCTGGGTCTATGACTTGTTGGTGTTTGACTCCTGGGTCTATCACCTGGTGCTGGGTAAATTTGTGTTTAATCACTTAACTTGTTCAGAATACACTTTTTTATTTATGCAAATGAGGCAGTTGTAATAAGACCTATAGTCAAGGAGTACTGTCATAAATAAAACAATTTAATCTTATCTTGAAAAGTGTCCCAATGAATAGGAGTGGCAATGAAGTATAGTGGCTAGAAGCAGAGTCTAACAGCTGGAAATTCTTCCACTTAGAAGGTGTGTGACTTTGGACAAGTTACTTGCTCTGTTTCTTCCTCATTATTCTCATCTGTGATCTAAGCATTACAATGCCCATCACGGAGTTACCTTGAGAATTCAGTTAAAGAATTTATTGATTTCTCAATAAATGTTTGACATCATTGATTATGAATTATCAATATGCTAATTAATGAAAATAATATCATTACTGCTAATAAGGCATCATTTTATTTACTTGTAAACTTAGTGAGGGTGTCAGCTAAATCTTGATATTTTGTGTCCATCAGATGATATATAAACTTAACAAAATAAAAAATAAAAAGAGTACATAATGTGCAGTAGATTAAAATAAGCAAGCAGTCCTGAGTGGTGGCTCACACTTGTAATCCCAGCACTTTGGGAGGCTGAAGTGGGAGGATCGCTTGAACCCAGAGTTTGAGACCAACCTAGCCATCATAGCTAGACTCTCTCTCTGTCTCTCTCCAGAACATTTTAAAAATTAGCTGCGTGTAGTAATGCACACCTGTAGTCCCAGCTACTTGGGAGGCTGAACTGGGAGGACTTCTTGGGTCTGGGATGTCAAGTCTGCAGTGAGCTGTGATCAGGCCATTGCCCCTCAACCTAGGCAACAGAGCAGGACCCTGTCTCAAAACAACAACAATAAAAAAAACACAATATCTGGTGGAAGTTGTATATGTAATTCCACCACAATGTCATTACAATAAAGGGAAAGAAACTGTGCAGCTTTCTGCTGCCTATGTACCCAGCTAATGCCTCTAGGCTTAGCCCAAGAAATGTTTTCAGGCTGTGTGACCCAGGAGAACCTTTGGGAACTCAGGAACCTTGGCAGAAGCTACTAAGAGTTAGGAAAGGAGATGGGGGCAGGTAAGGGAGGATCTTCCTAACTCTTTCTTTGCTCAAAGAATCTCCCAGCTAATAGTAACCCAAGTACTTGGAAGATTAAGTTAAACCATCCCATAAACAGTAAAGTAGTCAAAGAGAGCAGGGAGCCAAGATTCTGCCAAACATGAAATTAGTACACTAGGGGTCAATGTTTTTTGTTTGTTTGTTTTGAGGCAGGCTCTTGCCCTGTTACCCAGGGTAGAGTGTGGTGGCACCATCTCGGCTCACTGAAGCCTCCTAGGCTCAAGTGACCCTCCCTCCTGGGCTCAGGCAATCCTCCCACCTCACTCTCCCAAGTAGCTCAGACTACAGGCACATGCCAACATGCTTGGAGAATTTTTTTAAAAAAATTTTTTGTACAGGTGAGGTCTCAGTAAATCTCCCAGAGTGATCTTGAACCTTGAGTGATCCTCTCACCTCCGCCTGAAATCCCAAAGTGCTGGCATTCAAAGTGTTCAAACCAGCACAGTGTTTACTGGTTTCATATTTTACAATTTTAACAACTGCTTAAAGAAATACATTATATAGTTCAAGCGTGCTGGCTCATGCCTGTAATCCCAGCACTTTGGGAGGCTGGGGCAGGTGGATCACACAGTCAAAAGATATAGACTATCCTGGTAACATGGTGAAACCTCATCTCTACTAAAAATACAAAAATTAGCTGGGCATAGTGGCATGTGCCTGTAGTCCCAGCTACTTGAGAGGCTGAGGCAGGAGAATCACTTGAACCTGGGAGGCAGAGGTTGCAGTGAACTGAGAACATGCCACTGTACTCCAGCCTGGTGACAGAGCAAGACTCGCTCTCAAAAATAAATAAATAAATACATATAAATAAATAAATTATATAAGTATTATGCATTGATTTCAGAGAATTAGAAAAAATCAGAAAACTATGACTCATTTGTATATAATCTTAACAGAACAGATTTCATTAATAAGAATAATATCATATATAATTAGCATAGATTTTTACAACCTTCTCATTTTTGTTTTATACACTAAGCATTTGATTCATGTAAAATTATGGATTTCTTGCTCTGCATCAGTCATGCCTGCTGTGTCCAGCATCAGGAACTTAGCACGATCTAATCCCTCAGCTTCGAATGCTTCTCTTTTGACTTGTCACATGACACATTCCCTTATTTTCTTTATCCTTCTACTGAAACGGTCACCTTGTCAGAGACCTTCTCAGGTTATAAGGTAAGCTCTGTGAGTGCAGGGCCTTTGTTTCATTTGCACTATATTTCTAGAACCTAGGACAGTATCTAGCACATTGTATGTGCCCAATAATATTTGCTTAACACATGCAATGTAGAATAAGAAATTCTTCTTTTCCCATTCAGAAGTCAAGGGAAGTGATATAAGTGAGGTGACAGGGCTTGCTTATGGCTAAAAAATA
This sequence comes from Colobus angolensis palliatus, assembly GCF_000951035.1. Taxonomy (NCBI): domain Eukaryota; kingdom Metazoa; phylum Chordata; class Mammalia; order Primates; family Cercopithecidae; genus Colobus; species Colobus angolensis. The sequence continues at coordinate 1,180,655 of NW_012118644.1, forward strand.
GCAGAATAGGACATCATACCAATTCTCCTAATTTCTAACCACATGCTGTCTCTCACTTAGCTCGGTTCTGCCTCTAATGTAATTGGCTCTGTGCACAGAGCTAGCACGGCTCTGCATAGAGCCATAGCAATGCAACATGCTCAGTAAATGGATCTGAGTCCTGGTACTTAAGGGAAAAAAAAAATGCACCATTGTAAAATTGACCACCTATTTATCTTTTTGAGGGCCCCATTTTGGGAAATGCTAACAGGAAGAAATTAAATTGCTCCAAAGCAGCCACAGGAACTATAAACCCTATCTTTGTTCCAAAGAGTGGCCCTTGCCCCGCTTATCCTATAGAATCATATGTTGAGGACTTAGTCCAAGCTCTGCCCCATGATCTTGAGCCAGGTACATCCTCTCCAGAACTCATTCGTGCACATCTGTAGTATGTTTCAGTTGGGCCAGATAATCTAAGCCCCATTATACTTTAATACCTTAAGCTCTGAGTAGGCTTGGTTTCCTCCTCTCCGCTAAGGAGACATGTCTCTGGGATAGAGATGGGACACATGGGGTATCATTAGTGCGAGATGAGCAGTAAATCCAGGGTCCTGACTTGGCTCTTGGATTGGTGGAAGAGAAAGCATGCAAAAATAAAACCATGTTGCCAAGTATTTTTTAAAAGAAAAAAAAAACACATTTTAGAGAACAAAATCTGTTACCTTTTTCTCATAAAAGCAACACCAGGCCTGGAGATAATGTGAGCAAAAATAAATATGTGGGAAAGTTTTTTTGTTGCTGCTTCTAGCAGTTTTCTGATCTCTTTCTCTCACTTCGCACTGACTGTCAAATGGTCTATCAAGAGGTTAGTTTGTAATTAAACTCAGCTCTAATTGCTGGAACAAGTTACTAATTGTGTTCTTAAATCCTTTTATTCTATACCCTAGAAACCAGTGCTTCCTAGCCTTTAAATGCTAGTGGTTTGTGTGAATCACATAAGTACAGCTTTTAGCAGAAATTTTGTTCATTTGAAGCTTTTACCCAGAGCATCAATCAAGAAAACTTAAAAACATAAAACCAATTGGTAAAGGGAATAATCCTCCCTTCACAACAATAAGAAAAAATAAATTGAGAAATCTTCTGCCTTCTCTCTTTCTGAATTGTAGATAGAACCATGTTTAATGATTGGTTTATATATTAAGACCCACATTCAGGAATCTATCCATTTTGAACAGAGGTTTGTATCTTTAAAGGGTCAGTTGGGTGCTTTTGAGGTGTGGAAAATCTTTTCAAACCATCCAAATCTACTTATTGAGTCATCACACTTTGAAAAAGGAATGTAAGTAATGCAAGTATCAGTTTAATTTGAATTTGGGTTCTGCAGGGTAAACAAAGTAGTTAATCTGGAAGAGTAGAACTTAGAAGAAAAGCAGAGAAAATACATCAGTTCAGACGTGGTAAGTGTTTGTTTGGTACGTGTAATGCTGGTGGTGGCTGGTGGTTCAAAATATTTTAAATGTCTTTCTATATTTGGAGAGTATTTTTGGTTTTGTCTTCCGGCTGAGACTCCCCAGTTAGCCTGCCTAAGTCTTTGAGTTTGGTGGCAATGATCCCACCTTCAGGCTCTACCCCTTGCGCCTGGCCATAGTAACATGGTCACTGGACCCAGGATGAACCCATGATGTCCTCATTCTAACCAATGAGGGCAGGTGAGAATAAGTTCCAGACCTTCATTTGTGTTAGCAGAGAAGTCCATGTTTTCTCTCTGCTGAATTTGAACATGGACGCAGGCGGCCCAAAGGAGCAACTATCTATTGTGTTTGGTTCCCCCAAGAATCGTGTGGAATCTTTTCTAATTTTAGAATATTTATTTTAGTGTTAGCCACTTTTGCTTACAACTAAAAATCCTGACTAATAAAATCTGGAGCAATTGGAGCAATCTGGTTTCCACTAGAGAAGCCAGACATAGGACAAAGCTGATATCACTGTCCAGGAGACTGAGAGACAGAGAGAGAGAGTAGATTTTGGTGACATCAAGTTCCTTCACCAAAACTTACCTAAAAATCTAAAAATATATTTCTAGCTTTTCCTTAAGGTATATCAATAAACTTCCCTTTATTGTTCCCAAGAATATTTTCTGAATATTAATCGTATGGCAGACAGTAATCAAGGACCAGGTGTGACATTGAACAAGAGGTCCCCAAGGTGAGGAGAGAGTAAAACAAATCGTCATGAGCAGCATAACAACATTTCAGCCAATAACCAACTGCATATGCAATGGTGGTCCCATAGGACTATAATGGAGCTAAAAAATTTCTCTGGCCTAGTGTGTAGCCATACCCACATTGTAGTGCAGTTACTTAATTTTTAAATAAACTTAGTGCAACCTAAGTGAACAGCATGTATAAAGTCTACAGTAGTGTACAGCAATGTCCTAGGCCTTCATAGTCACTCAGCACTTAATCATTTACTCTTCCAGAGCAACTTCCAGTCCTGCAGGTTTCATTTGTGATAAATGCCCAATATACTGTATCATTTTTTATCCTTCATGCCATATTTCTACTGCATTTTTTCTATGTTTACAGATGTTTAGATATACAAATATCATTGTGTTACAACTGCCTAGAGTATTCAGTATGATAACATGCTGTACAGGTTAGTGGCCTAGGGAACAATAGGCTGTACCATATAGTCTAAGTGTGTAGTAGGCTGTACCATGTTGGTTTGTGAAAGTATGGTCTATGATGTTCCTACAATGACAAAATTGTCTAATGATGAATTTCTCAGAACGTATCCAGGTTGTTAAGTGACACATGACTCTAAGTAAACAAGAAAGTAGACAGAAAGATAAAATTGAAACAGAGTATATGAGAGTATATGAGTTTACTAGGGCTGCCATATCTAAGTACCCCCAAACCACAGACATTTATTGCCTCACAGTTCTGGAGGATAGAAGTCTGAGATCAAGGTGTCAGGAGACTTGATTCCTTCTGAGGGCTGTGAGGAAGAATCTATTTCATGCCTCTCTCCTAGATTCTAGTGGTTTGCTGGCAATCTTTGGCATTCCTTGACTTGCAAATTCATCATCACAGTTTTTGCCTTCATGACAGTCTCCTCTTTGTCTTCACATTGGCTTCCCTCTGTGCGTATGTGTCTCTGGGTCCAAATTTCCCCTTTAAAAAGAAAACATCATATTGAATTAGGACCCACTCCAGTGAGCTCCTTTGAACTTAACTAATTACATCTTCAAAAATATTATTTCCAAATAAGATCATATTCTGAGGCCCTGAAGGTTCCAACTTCAACATATTTGGGGGTGGAGGGTGGGAAAGTAATACAATTCTATCCATAACACAGAAAAATGAAAATAGGTGACTATGGGAACATCTTAATGTGGATGATAATAAAATTCCTTCCTGAGGACATGACATTCACTCTTATAATTAACAGAGAAGGCCGGGCGCGGTGGCTCAAGCCTGTAATCCCAGCACTTTGGGAGGCCGAGACGGGCAGATCACGAGGTCAGGAGATCAAGACCATCCTGGCTAACACGGTGAGACCCTGTCTCTACTAAAAAAAAAATACAAAAAACTAGCCCGGCGAGGTGGCGGGCGCCTGTAGTCCCAGCTACTGGGGAGGCTGAGGCAGGAGAATGGCGTAAACCCAGGAGGCGGAGCTTGCAGTGAGCTGAGATCCGGCCACTGCACTCCAGCCTGGGCAACAGAGCGAGACTCCGTCTCAAAAAAATAATAATAATAATAATAATAATAATAATAAACAGAGAAGATGAAAATAAAAGAATGGATCTGACTATTTAGAGAGAAAAAACATTTCAAATAAAATAGTTAGTGTATATTTCTACATGTTGCATAATAAGAAACAAGAAACAACAACAAAAACAGTCAAAAGAGCAGCAATGAAAAAGCCTTAATACAAAAGACTTAAGACTTATGGCTTCAGTCAGTGTGAACTGGATTTGATGTAATTTGAAAGTTAAAGAGGTAAATAAGAAAAATTCATCTTAACAATTCTTATTAGGATTTTACTTATGATCTGTAATTTACTTTAGAAAATCTCTAATCCTGATTTTCTTTATGACATAGTGAGGTTACTTTTTACTTCTTGCTTTGATGTTTGTTTGATATTATGACCTTTGGTTTTCTTTGATGTCAAATTTTACTAACCTGTACATTTCTGAAATCAGGAGTCATCTTGGCACCATTTGTCTCTCTGGTGTCAATCATATGCCTGACAAACAGTAGAGCCTTAACAAAAAACTCAGTGAATGAAAGGAACTTTATTCTAGTTTAGAAGCAGTGGTATGCCAGTCAGCGCTTGACAAGTCCTCTCCCCCGCAAAATCTGATTTTTAGCATGTGCCAATTTCGAGGCTGGAAATACTCCCATCATGGCTAATTTCAAGCTACCAACATGACATCACTGAACCGAGGCCTGGGGAATGGATGCACATAATCAGAATCTGTAAGCCAAGGCCAGCCAGCTCCAGCACACCCATGTCCAAAGATCTGTTTCAGGAATCTAGGGAAATTGTTCATGCCTTGGTATCAGGTTGACTTAGGTTGTTGATTTTTTTTGCTAGCGCTTAAAGATGTGCTATTGTCAGAATTTTATTTATTTCAATAAGTGTCATGTCCTCATCTGTAAAACAGGAATAAAACTTGCTCCAGAGGATTCTTATGAAAATTAAAATTAATGATCACTTACAAAGTAACTAATAGAATAGGGAGTACAGAAAAGGACTAACATATGTTAGCTTTGTTTTTAATTTTGTTGGTGCTGATAGAAAGGTTTTTGTGTCTTTTGAATTCTGTCCCAAAGTTGAAAAATATCTAAATGCTGCAATAGGACATGGGATCTTGTCTGACTATAAACCAATTCTTACTACTGACTCTAAATCTAGAAACATTGCAAAAAATGCAGGTTTTTGAATGGGCATCATTAATTAGAAGTTGGTATTGTATTCACGATGCTTAATCTATATCTGGTTTCTGGCTACAGAGAACGTATGTCAGCTTTTGGAATAAAAATAATAAAGAGATGGCACAAATGACTAAAGTATGAGAGGAAAAGTAGGAAAATTATGAAGGACTTGAAGACCTATCACTCTTATTGAAGACCGCTTTATTTACACCTATTGATCTTATTCCTCAAAAGGAGAATAGACAGACTCCATCTTACTGCAGAGGGTTGCAAACCCAAGTGGTAAGAGTCAGGCAATTGAAAAGAAGTAAGTGAGGCCAGGCGCGGTGGCTCAAGCCTGTAATCCCAGCACTTTGGGAGGCCGAGACGGGCGGATCACGAGGTCAGGAGATCGAGACCATCCTGGCTAACACGGTGAAACCCCGTCTCTACTTAAAAATACAAAAAACTAGCCGGGCGAGGTGGCGGGCGCCTGTAGTCCCAGCTACTCGGGAGGCTGAGGCAGGAGAATGGCGTGAACCCGGGAGGCGGAGCTTGCAGTGAGCTGAGATCCGGCCACTGCACTCCAGCCTGGGCGACAGAGCGAGACTCTGTCTCAGACAGAAATGGAAAGAAGGAAAGAAGACAGAACAAAAGGAAGGAAGGGGACAAATTAGACTAAAGAGAGCATCCAAATGCATTAACATTTTAAAATGCTTGATGACTTTGCAGACTGAAATAAAACATGTGCCCTGTGGAATGAATTCTGGCCCAGAGGTCTCAGTTTGAGACACTGCTCTATGTTCAGAAATGTGTCAAGCTTGCTCCTAAATTCGAATCGATAAGTCAGTTCAGTTTTTAATGGAGAGAAATAAAATCAATTTAACTTGACTTCTTTCTACTACATTGGCTTATTTATATCTGATTGTTATTTTTAGAATTTTCCTTTCATCCACAATAAATGTATGCCCATTGTAAATAATTCAAACAAAATAGAAAAGCATACGGCATCAAGTAGAGTGCCATCAAAATCTCCCACTCAGAAGACAATTGAAGATTGTAGTGAAATTCTTCTATGCCTGTGCATACGCACACACATGATAAACACACAATGAATACTACATATGATTTTGCAAACTAGGCTCATGTTATGTATGCTCCTTTTTAATGAATAAATTACTAAGAATGTTTATTCAATCACTCTAGTCTTAGAATCCCGGTTCTGCAATTTAGTACATTTTGGTTCAAAATATGGCATAAAGTAATCATAGTTCAGAGATCAAGGTCTCCTATCTAGTCAGTTTCTCCCTTGAAATAATACCTTTCTTCTTTTGTCTCATTTCTGAGTTAGGGGAGAGAGGGGCAAACTAGTTTCAGAAATGAGGCAAAACTATTGTTAGGAATTTATCAACCTTTACTTATCTCCAATTTTTTTTTTCTCCTCACTGTGTTTTATCTCCTTTCCGCTGATCTTTTTTTGCAGATGACCTTTCATCTTATTTCTCATCTGCTGGTCCCATCAACCCTAACTTTGTATCTGCTAAAACTCAGGTAATTGCTTTTAGATGGGTATAATTAAGAAGCCATTAGTGTAAAGTTTCATTTCAGTTTACGCCTTGTTCTGCATTTGAGCAGAGAAATATAAAATTAAGGTATTAGCTCCTTTCAGGAGTATGAGTCACGAGCTAATAAGTTTCAAGAGCAGTTTCTCAACTGTAATGATTGTGCTTTTCTCTTTGAAAATCTTCTCTTCGGAATACTCATAGAGGGAGTATTTTAAAAGAAAGGGGAACAAATCTATAGGGGCAGACCTGGATTGGGTGCATGATTCCTGAAATGCAAGTGTCCGTGTTGCCCTACAAGGGTCATATGGGGTCTTTTAAAAGTAGCTGTTGTGCCGTTTGAGGACAAGTGTGAGAGACATCTGAGAGGGAATCTATGCCCTGATGAAGGAGGAAAAGGCAAGATGACTTAATGTGATTCAGGGTAAGCCACCTACAACAGTAGTTATTAGAATTACCTGATATTATTAGTTTTCTGTGGTTGCCATAACCAATTACCACAAACTGGTTATCTTAAAACAACAGGAATTTATTCTTTCACACTTCGGAAGGCCAGAAATTTGAATTTAAAGTGTTGGCTGGGCTATGCTTTCTCTGTAAAGACTGTAGAAAATAATCCTTCCTTGCCCTATCTTCTTGTGGCTCCTGGCAATCCTTAGCTGCTTTTTAATGGTAGCTACACCACCCCAGTCTCTGCCTCCATTGTCACATAGCCTCCCTTCCTGTGTATGTATTTCTTTGTCCTCTCTTTGTCTTATAAAGACACGAGTCATTGGGTTTAGGACCCAGTTTAACTCAATATGATCTTATCTTAACATTAATATCTACGAGACAAAACATCTACATCTTAAGTTTCCATCTGCGAAGACCCTATTTCCAAATCAGGTCAAATTCTGGGTTCTAGAAGTACATAAATATTTGAGAAATATTATTCAACTGACTACAGCTGGGAAGATTTTTTAAATCCCAGTGGCCACGCTGCACCTCAGATGAATTAATTTAGAAACCTACGAGGGTACATACTGGAATCACTTTGGGAGCTTTAAAATAAACTAAAGCTTGGGTCTCACTCTAAAAAATTCTGATCTGCAATATTGATATTCTAACAAGTACATTGGATTGTTAGGAAAAATTATTAAGATGATGTGAAGAGCCCAGCAAAAGCCTGGTACGTAACATGTGGTCAGTTAATATTTTCTTGTTGATTGGTTTAGAAACATACGGACTTAATTTCACATATGTAAAAATGCAGTGCTCAATTAGCATTGATACCCTCCTTCTGCCTTTATTTGGACTACTCTGATTATCTTCTTCATGTTTCTAGGATCAAGGTTTCACCTAGTAGATGGTTTGCTATTACCATAGCTCTCACACATTCTGCTTTCCTGATAAACAAATATTTATTATCTCTTTCACATTTGAGTCCAGTTGCTATCCTCTTCCCATGTTCCATCTTTTCTTTGTAAAATAGGTCAAGTTATAAACCCTAATCTCCTCCAGCCTGCCAAGATGACTATCCAGTCTAGTTGTCCCAGGACGGAGGAATTTTCCAAAATACAGAACTTTCAGTGATAGTACTTAGACATAAGCAAACCAGCATGGTGGTCACTCTTTTTCCTAGTCACCCCGGTAACAGAACATGCCTACTGTTACCACAAGAATAGTACGTACATTAGAAGTGCAAGCTTCTTTTAGAGGAAATAAAACATACTTAACATGTGATAATTTATCTTAAAGTCTGTATAAGAGCTATCAGAGGACAAAAATAGAAAATAATAATGATGATGATAATGAGACTATTTATTTATTGATCACTTACTTTAATCCAGTTTCTGTTCTAAGGCTTTTACAGGTATTATCTAGTTAATCCTCATAGCATGCATATATGGTGAGTGGCACTATTACCTTCATTTTCTAGATGAAAAAAATCACAGTTCAAGCAGGTTATGGGACTTCTGCAAGGTCTCACAATATCTCTGTTTGGGCTACTATAAAATATTACCTTAAACTAGGTAATTTATAAACAACAGAAATGTATGGGTCACTATTTTGGAAGATGAGAAGTCTAAGATCAAGGTTTGAGCAGATTTGGGGTTTGATGAGGGCTGACTGCTTTAGAGACGGTGCCTTCTATGTAGCCTCATAAGCAGAAGGAACAAACAAGCTCTATAAAACCTCTCTTACTAGGGCACCAATCCCGTTCGTGAGGGCACAGCCCTCATGACCTAATCACCTCCCAGAGGCATCACCTCTTAATACTGTTGCATTGGAAATTGAGTTTCAACAGATGAATGTTGTGGGGATGCCAACATTCAGAACACATCATATAGTTAAAATGTATTTTGGCCCAAATGCAAACCTAGGCAGTTTGTCTTCCACACTGGTGGTGTTAATTCCTATGACATTTCGGGTGCACAATGGATGAAGAAATATAAGCCAGAGAAGGAAAGAAACACTGTTTTTGATTGGTGTGTTATGGAAAGCAATCACAGATGAGAAAGAATTGAATTGGCACACCTACAGTTAATAATGAATCATGACTTCCCTTAAGTGGTTAACTTAAAAAATGTTAGTTAAGCAGCTAATATATGTAGAGCACATACAGAAATATTGAAGAATAATAGCAGCCAGAACTTTTAATGGAGTTACTATTTTGCTCGCACTGTGCTAAACCCTTTATATAATATTACCTCATGGCATGGCCTCCTGGTATTCTCTCAACAAGAAGGAACTATAATTTTTCCCATCACTGAAAAGAGAATTGAGAATCAAAGGTATCCATTTACGTGAGCTAAGATCTCAGAGCTAGTTTGTGATAGATCCACAATTCCAATGTTTGTGTGTGGTTTGTGTGTGTGTGTGTGTGTGTATTTATGATAGAGTCTATATTCATAATCACTACCTTGTCTTGCCTTTCCTAATCAGAAAGGCAGAGAAATATTTTGGTGAGTATTAAGCAAAAACAGAAGATGAATATAGCAGATGCTTTATATAAAAATTGGTTAATTCACTTTTTCATGATTGGAGTGAGGGTGTTAAAGCTGCGGTGGAAAATAGTGAAGGAAGCGTGGAAGAGAACTTTCCAGCAAACAGAGATGTATGGCATGAACACTTCATCTTTAGTGCATAGCCAGCCCTCATTTTCACTAAGAAAGGCAGCAGCCAAGGCTGTGGAACTCACTCTCATGACAAAATTGGAAGTACAGTTAATCAGGACTTAATTGAACACTTCAATCTCCGAGCAAGAAATGATGGGGGGAGGTGATGGAGGTTGGGGATGGGAAGAACAAAAACTCATAAAGCCCCTCTGTTTAAGATAGCGAAATATGTCTTCTAATCCATAATGCTGCACCATAATGTTCTTGTATGAATTGAAAATGCCAGGCAATCAAAGGCCATATGTCATCAGCTTAAAACTACAGAGTGTCCATGTATTTTTAATCAAGGCAGCATCTCTGACGTATGCTTATGTTTTCTTGGCATAAAAGATGTTCTATCAGATTAGCTCTGTACTGAGCCCCAGGCTGTTACCTTTGACCATGCCAGGAGAAAGGAAGTTGGCAGATCCCCCATAATGCATTACTGTAAAGCTAATGCAAATTGTACTTGAAGAATAGTGCACAGTGAGCAATCCGTTAAGCCTGAGGATGTGGGCTTATGCATCACGATGTCTTCAATCCCTAGAAGATCTCTCTACTTCTCCCCTCATGCCTTAAAATTCATCCTTCATGCAGTACCCATAGTGATCTGTTAAAAATGCAAATTTGATCTCTTTATTCTCCCGCTGAAAATTCTCTGGTAGAGGATGAACGCATTTAAAATAAGAACCAGACTCCTTGATATGGTCTACACAGCTGTGCATGATTTATGTTACCATCTCTATTTCCTATCATACCATACTTCCCTATACTCACAATGTGTCAGCCACACTGCCTTTCTTTTTGTTCCTAAACAGTTTCTATTACTGACCACTTATTACTGATTTTTTCACACATTCACTAAAAAAAAGAGTTAAGCAACACGTGTGTCTAGGAAGTCTCCTAGGTGTTCAAGATAGATCAGTGAACATAACTGATCAAGCTTCCTATCTTCTTGGAATTTAAATCCCAGAAAGGGGAGAGAGATAAACAATACAGAAAACAGAAATGTAAAGAGTATAGCATGTTAGAAAGTGACAATTCCTTTATGAAACAGAAAGGGAAAAGTAAAGTAGTATAAATAGGGCAAAAATAAGCAGTAAACAGTACTGGGTTTTGAAAGTCAATAGAGGAGTCAGGGATAACGTCTCATTTTAAGGCATTTACTCTTACTGTTCCCTCTCTGGGAACACCCATCACCTAGATATTTTCATGAGTTTCTCACAACTCAAGTCTCAGCTCAGATGTCAACTCTCTGAGGGACCGTCTCTGATCTTCCCATATGAAGTAATCCCTTCTACTCACTCTCTATCTTACTATCCCTTGTGATGGCACTTAAAATGATCTGAGATTATATTTTTTCATTCATTCATTTACTTTGTTTTTGTCTTCAGTACTCATGAACTGTAAGCTTTGTGAGCACAATGTCTTTATCACTTCACTGTTAAGTCTTCTATGTCTTGATTAGATCCCAGCACATAATAAGTACTCAACAAATAAATGTTTGAATAAAATAATAAAGGAATGGCTGAAGATACCAGCATATTTATTTAATTATGGGAACGAAAGAGGGATTGTATTAGTCCATTTTCATGCTGATGATAAAGACATACCCTAGATTGGGCAATTTAGAAAAGAAAGAGGTTTAATGACCATGCAGTTCCACATGGCTAGGGAGGCCTCAGAATCACGGTGGAAGGTGAAAGGCAGGTCTCACATGGCCACAGACAAGAGAAGAGAACTTGTGCAGGGAAGACCATTAGATCTCATGAGACTCATTCACTATCACAAGAACAGCACAGGAAAGACTTGCTCCCATAATCCAGTCACCTCCCACTGGTTCCTCACATGACACATGGAAATTCTACGAGTTACAATTCAAGATGAGATTTATGTGGGGACACAGCCAAACCATATCTGGGATTAAGAAATCATTGACAGATATCACTTTCTCCTTGGATAGCCTTTGGAACCCATGAACTGATCTGCCAAGATAAGAATTCTGACTCATATTGGAAATATAGAATATAGCACTTTCTGTAAAGTAAGGAATTCTGGTGTCTTGTTTACCACATTGGAAAAGGCCCTGAGATTTATGGCTTTGCCTATGTCTGATGATAAACTGACGTGTCTGTAGAAATAAAGGATGTAAGAACTAATGGGGTCTTTGAAAGCATATCTTCCAATAATCTAATTTCATTGATGAAGAAAGCAAGAACTCTAATGGTTGTTTAAACAACATCCTCTTTGTTCTTGAATTGAATTCTTGATTTTCGTCACTTTCTAGGGTTTTTTAATCTGTTTAATTCAATTAAACTCAATATATATTGAGAGTTGTATTTTTCTACCCATGTGCTAGCTGTTCAAAATACATAACCCACACACACACGTTAGGTCTTCCCCTGGAACTTTGGCTTCGTAACTACAGGTGTTATTTCATGGTTGCATGTTTCACAGAAGATGTTGTTTTATCTTGCAACACAATTGTATTCAGAAACTGGAACCTCTTGAAATCCCTTGATCGATTAACTTGTACCAGAGATTTGGTGAACAGCACATATTTAACTAAAAAAAAGTATGAAAAATGAACAGGGATGAGATTACATCACATATCTTTAAGCAGACAACTTAAAAATATCCCCATGTAAAGACACAACTTCTCTGAAGTTCTTTTCTACTCGTTGTCACTGGGAGTTTCTTTTTCCTTTCTGAATGTAAGAAAATACCATCCTGACTTACTTAGAGTTCATGTCTCCAATATTTTTCTCTTGGCATTTTATATTATTCTTTCCTGTACTAGACAACATAATTCAACTCTGACTGATCTCTTGTTTCCAACAGTGCTTATCCAAAGTCATCACAGTTATTCAGCTAAATAAAAGGTCCTCTAATGAGCGAAACTTATCATCCTTAGAAAATGATGTAGACATTGTATCTCTATGCTTGGACAACAAATCCCAATAAGTCAAATCATCATTAACCTAAGGTTCAAGCATTTGAATCATCATTTATAGATGTCCACAGGGATTCTGACCTCATGGAGTTGTGATGATCACATGGAATAAATGTGAAAATAACCTGGCATAGAACCGAAAAGAGAGGAGTCTGGTAGAAACTTAGTGTGTACTGGTTTATTTCCTGTTAATTAACTATACATGATGATTCATAACTTCTTACAGTGTTCATGTTTAGGGAACATCTCAGTCTCTTAAAGTTTATCCGCCTCTCTATCATTAACTCGAAAGTAGTCCAGAAAAAACTGCAAATGAAAAAAAGCACATGTTATTGTCTTTTTCTGCATGATTGAGACACAACTATCTTGACAAAAATCCAGAAAATGTGTATGTGTGTGTGTTTCCAGAGAATTTACAAGCACTGAGACTTCTCTACCAAAACCTGTATTATGGGTGAAAGAACATTCTTTTGTTTGTAGACTTATGAGATGCTGTGTAGGCTAACACTCCAACTGTTAGTGGTGGACAAAGACATTACATGTTTTTACTTTGATTCAAAACTTTTTCCCTATCTAGAAATACCATAGTTTGGGAGTCCTTAAGCACCATAAAAATGGGAACAATAGACATTGGAGACTACCAGAGGAGAGAGGGTTGAAAAACTACCTGTTGGGTACTATGCTCACTACCTAGATAGCAGTATCATTCATACCCCAAACCTCAGCATCACACAATATACCCATGTAATGAACCTGTACGTGTACCTCCTGAACCTAAAAAAAAAAAAAATAGTTGAAATGAACAATAATCATAATAAAAAGAAAGTCCCTAAGCAGAGGAACTTCTCTATTTGTAATCTAATGCATTTTCTTAGCCAATCTTGGGAACAATTATAATCTTTGCTAAAGCTGTCTGGGCATGACTGAACAGAACCATTGACCAAAGATGCTTGATACCTTCTAAATATAAGAAATTCTCAACCCCTTAAGGCCCTGATTCAAACAATTCTAGGGAGGAAGGTTCTACTGGGCTTTTGTCAATGGAGCCAATGACAAAAGCACTCATGAAAGTGAAAACATATATTCATCTACAAGAGAGATGGAGCAGCACATACTAAAAGAAATGCCAGACTTCAGGCCTTTGGCCTTAATTTGGAATTATTGAATTGGTGTTTCATTCCCTAATATCCCACTATTGTACAAGTCATATGTACTTTCAAAAGAGCTGTAGAAATTACACAGGTGAATAACAACTGACTAAATATTTATGTCATAAATATCATATCAGTTAATCTATACAGCAATTTCACAAGATTGATATAATGATTGTTATTTTATAAGGGGCAAAAATCAAGGCTTAAAAAGATGAGGAAACTTGCCTATGATTACCAAGTTGGTGCTAAATCTATGTTTCAAATGCAGATCTATTTTGGGAGACGGGTTAAAACACACTCATGAATAATCTTAATAGGTGCTTTATATACATTTTCTTTTTCAATCTGCATAAAAGCTCTGTTTTGTCTCCATTTCATAGATGAGTACATTGAGGATCAGGGAAATTTGGTGCTTATTCAGAAAGAACATGCAAATATTCTATGAGAAGGATACCTGAAGTACTCTTGGTTTTGGGGGGTCACCAAAGACATGGAGTTAGGTTTAGTACAATGCATTAAGTCTTCCATAAGGTCTAAAAAAGGGAAAAGTTGAAGAAGAAAAAGGTTAATAAAAAAAATAGCTGCATTAGCATGAACACAAATTCTGCTTATATTTTAGATGGCAAATCTACATTTTCTGTTGAGTTATGTAAGAGAAGGCATTGTGTCTGTGTTCAAAGGGCAAGTTTGAGGAAAATCTCAGGACACTGCCTGCATTCTAAGAGGCCCAACTGATGGAGGAAATGGGCCCTGTTCCAAATTGATTAGTTCTGCTACCTTCTCATTACTGTTCTGCCTGAAGTTTGGCACGCAAGCAAGGTCATTCCATGCATGGGTCTGCGTGACTTAACTGATTTTGCTACAAACTTCCTCCCCTTCCACACTGCCACCCCCACCACAGCATGCCACCTGCACTAGAGAAAATTAAGAATCAGCCTATACATTTTACATGAGTTCCCAAGACCAGTGAGAAATTAATGTTATGTTGTCTTTTGATAAAGATACAGCTGTTTTTAAAGATGTTCATCCAATTCAGTAATAGGAAATCTTGTTTAAATTCCTCTATGGAGCCTATACAGCAAGATGGAAAAAAGAAATGCATGTAGATTCAGAAGAATATGTTTGAGCAAGTTTTCATCTTGCAGTTCACCTTATAAATAAATTTCATGGTTACATATTAGGTTGCTGCCCTCCCCAAACTCTTAGGTGCCTCATTAATTTTCTATTTCCATGTTTTTTTTAAGTTGTTCCCTTAGCCTACAATTATGTCTTCTCATATTCTTATTTTCAAATACTTCCAGTTGTTCAAGGTTGACCTCTAATGTATCATTTTCCATGAAACTACTTCATTTTCTGAAAGTAAGATGTGATTGCCCTCCTGTCAGAGCTTCTGTAATTCCTAGAAAAGTTCTGAATCCCTCTGATTCTCAGTTTCCCCACCAATAATTAAAGTTATATTTCAGTGTTTATTGAAAAAATAGAGATAATGTATAAGAAACCTAACACAGTAGTTGATGGATAATGTTCAACAAATGGCATTTGTTTTGTTATTCTTCCTACTGACAAAGAAATATAATGTCCAAAGTTCTTTGCGTCGAATTCAAAATTTTTCATAGTCAAATTCCAGCCTTATTTTCTAGTCTTAAACTCTGCCACTGTGTCGGGAGTAACTCTGTCCCCAATCCTCCAAAATTCTGTGTTCTATTAAACTATATCTTTCACTATTGTATAAATGTTGTGCACTTTCATTACTAAAAACCTACGCAGTTGTCTTACTTTTCTTTTTCTTTGCATAATGTATGTCCAAGTTCTCATGTTTCTCAAAACATATAGGCTATACAACAAAGTCAGAATTTAAATTAGTTCCCTATATCCATAAACAGTTTATCCATGATTCTAAAATATGCCAAATTTTTTTTTTTTTTTTTTTTTGAGGCAGAGTTTCGCTCTTGTTGCCCACACTGGAGTGCAGTGGTGTGGTCTTGGCTCACTGCAACCTCCGCCTCCTGGGTTCAAGCAATTCTCCTGCTTCAGCCTCCAGAGTAGCTGGGATTACAGGTATGTGCCACCATGCCCAGCTAATTTTTGTGTTTTTAGTAGAGATGGGGTTTCTCCATGTTGGTCAGGCTGGTCTTGAACTTTGCCAAATAATTTTTAAGAAGTGATTTTTTTGGTTACGAGCATAAGTTTTAATTTAAGATGAACTTTAGTTTAAACATTAGCTAAATGGCTGCACAATTGTAAACAAGATCCTTTGGGTACCTTAGCTTAAGCAGGACTATTTGTAAAATGATGACAATATATACCTCTTAAGGTTATTATTATAGCTGATGATATATATTCATGATATTACCTATATATGATGTATATATAATAGATATGTATAATTTGATTATAATAAATTTATGGTTTGTATATAAATATATAAATGTACACATAGTATGTATATATAGGAGATATCATATATAATATATATAAGATGTTATATATATAGTATATATCTGTGCCTATATATCTATATATCTATGTCTATGTTTATATAGCACATAAATATATATAGTGTAAAAAGGTCTGTCTTAAATCTGACACAGGCAGAAATAGATCCAGGAGCCAGTCAGTTTGAAATCACATATTACATTTATTTCTTTTGAAGTTGTCAAACTGTGCAGTTTAGTTTAGTGTGAGGCTACATGGACTGGCTAAAGCCCACTGCTATACTCCTCAGGCCTTGGAATAGCATCAAAAGGGCAAGTGAAGGCCTTGGTCAAGTGATCCATAATCAATGCCCTACAGAATCACAGGATAGAGAGGGAAGGAAGAGACTGAATTCCTAGCATTCACTTAAGTTGTAATAAACTCTCTCTACCAAATTGGGAAACACAGACCAATGTCTGTCACCGAGCAGTTGATGACTCACTTATCTGCTATGAGAGAGACTTAGAATGAGGGTTGCTATGGGAAGCCAGGAGTGTTACTGGAGTAGAAATTCATCCACATGGAAAATAGGGAAGTTCAGGGATAAAGGTTCTATTATAAAACAGCACAATGTCTGATGCATAGTAAGCAACTGATTAAGCGGTACCTATTTTATGAGGCAATAGTTGTTACTGATACATTTGATCAACATTGAAATATTATTAATGATGTTCAATATATCTATATGATATATACATGCTTTTGTTCATAAAGGCAGAAATAAACCCTTCAATAGAAATCACCTAATGAACGCTTCTGTTTAGCAATGCAGTATCCCCATCTCTGTGAAAGTACTGACATCATCATATTTTGCTGACCTAGCTTCACCAAACTTTAATTCAACAAAAAGCCCTGTTGAACAGATGCATTTACAGGTTCCGGGCCCTGTAACCCTCAATCTGTTTAACTGAAATGTTTCTCTGGTTCCATATCTGTGCTTTCTGCTGGAACTGGATTTGTGTCTTTGTGTCTCAGTGGAGCATAAACAAAAGGAATGTCAGGAAGGAAGCCAGATTTGGAAGGCAAAAGAGGTGAAGCGGTGGCTGGGAGATTACAAAGGGTGAAGTATTGGAAAGATACAGAGAAAGATGATTCAGATTCTTTCATCAAATAAAAATGGGTACACAATACCCCTTTGTGAACTATCACGGTGATTTCCACTTACATGCAATATGAATTTAGCAGACTATTTCGATGGCCCAGTGAGGTTGTTGGAGTATTATTTTTGTGGGCATGTATTTTCTCTGTGCATGTACACATTTTGATCAAGGAAGGAATATTAGGGAGAGAGAAAAAGAATACCTCAAATACAAAAAAAAAAAAGGTATTAGGCTGGGCACAATGGCTCATTCCTATAGTTCCAGTACTTTCAGAGGCCAAGATAGGAGGATTGCTGGAAGTCAGGAGTTTGAGACTAGCCTGGGCAACATAGCAAGACCCCATCTCTGCAAAAATTAGCTAGATATGGTGGCATGCTCCTATAGTCCCAGTCACTCAGGAGGCTGAGGCAGGAGGATCCCTTGAGCCCAGTAGATTGAGGCTGTAATTACCTATGATTGTGCCACTGCTCTCCAGCCTAGGCAATGGAGCAAAATCCTGTCTCTTAAAAAAAAAAGAAAAGAAAAGAAAAGGAAGGAAGAAAAAAATGGAAATTTGATGCCTTGAGTTAGCTGTCATTCCAATGACTTCGGATATATTGATGCCTGAGAAAGGACTTTGCTTTCACAGATCTTACAGTCATATAGCAAAATTACATATGCAAGCATGTAATTAAACATAATGAGGTTAGTTAAATATAAGGCTATAAAGATAGTGGACACTAAAGCTGGTCACTTGAGCTAAATCTGGGGCCGGGTTGGTGATACAGGATGAGCAAAATGAATACCATAGATGTGATATTTCAGTAGTCTCGAAAGTCTGTCTACCTCAGATTGGCCTTCTGAACTCCAGACATCAATGTAAATATATTCATATTTATAATTCAACTTATATATCTTGCTACCAACTAAGACTGGTTACTGATGATTACCATTAGTACTGTAAAACAAGTAATATTAAACAAAGATCCCTCTTCCCTGTCTGTCAAAATTAGATGTGGCCATGTGACCTGCTTTGGTAAATGAAATGTGTCACTTTCAGGTGAAAATAATAATAGATAATGTTTGAGTCAGTTTTTGCCAGCTTAGTGGTTATGAACAATTGTGTTTTGATGGAGCTTCCATTAATCAGAGTACTACTGTGGATAGAGAGAGCAGAGCCCCACTCACCCACACTGAATATGCAAATGAACATAACAAAAGACTTCTTTGGTAAAAGCCACTGAGATACCTGTGGCCTACCTGTCTGATACCACTCCAATTCTAGCGTCTGAGAATTAGACAGACAAGAAACCTGTTCTCATAGAGAGAGGGAGAATGCTGAATAAATCCTAGTTAGATTTCTCCATATGGACATGTTAAGAGTTCCTCAAACTCAACTTGTTCAAAACTGTATTTATTGCACATCATATTTTCCACCTCCCTCATCAACCTGATCACCCTTTCAATAAATAGTTTCTCAAGTAAAAACCAACAAATATGATGTATTAGTCCATTCTCCCGCTGCTATAAAGACATACCCAAGACTGCATAATTTATATAGGAAGGAAGCTAAATTGACTCACAGTTTCACAGGGCTGGGGAAGCCTCAGGAAACTTAAACTCGTGGCAGAAGGAGAAGCAAATGTGTCCTCCTTCACATGGCAGCAGGAAGGAGAAGAACGAGAGCTGAATGAAGGGGGACACCTCTTATAAAACCATCAGATCTTGTGAGAACTCATTTGCTATCATGAGAGCAGCATGAACAGCATGAGGGTAACCGCCCCATGATTAAATTACCTCCTACCGGGTCCCTCCCATGACATGCAGGGATTATGGGAACCTCAATTCAGGATAGATTTGGGTGGGGACATGGCCAAACCATATCACATAATCATCTTGAATTCTAAAATTTTCCTTATCACATTCAGTCTTTTCAGTCTGCTTTGTAAATATCACTAAAATCTACACTATTTTTTTTTCTCCATCATCACTGTTGAAGACCAGGGCACTACCCATCTCACAGTGGACACCTTCTTTCACAAATTTCTAGTTGATCTTCCTGCCTCCAGGCTTTCTCTCCTTGTAGCCTCTCTCCAACGATGGTGAATTGCTACCAACATTGCAAATCTCAACATGTCACTTACTTTTCTCTGCTTAAAACCTCAGAGTCTTTTCATTATCATTAACATGGTTTGCAAAGCTCTCTAAAAAGATGTGTGTACACTTGCTGTCTCTCTGTCTCTTCTTGTCTTCTCTATCTCTCTCTGTTCTCTTTCTCCCAGGTCTTCACAAATATGGTTCTCTCTAGCAAAAATGATGTTCCCTGCATTTTCTGATTGATGAATGCCTACTCATGACAGATTCTTCTTTGAATACACTTCATCAAGTTTTTTTTTTTGAATAAACTTCAGCCAAGTTTTCTGACTTCTAGATTAAGAATTGGTTTATTTGTATATGCTCCTATCCCACACTGTAGAGTGTTACCTAATGTCCTGAAGCCAGATTCCCTGATTCCCTGAATTTAGAACTTCACTTTACCATTTACTAATTATGTGACCTCCTTCAAGTTAACCCATATCTCTGTGCCTCAGTTGTCCCACCTGTGAAACAGAAATAATGTTGGCATCTAGCCTCTGAGTTACATAGTAGGTATTTTAGAATTAAATGAGGCAATTTATTTAACAAGATAAAAGCATGGGCTCACATTGAATACATGTTACCATTATTCTTCTCAACCAGCTTCGTTGTGAAGCTGAAAAAGAAGGAAAAAGACAATGAAAAAATAAGACTCAAAACTAAGAGATTGGCTTTTATCTTATAATAAATGGAGCCTATGGAAGATTTTAAGGAAAGAACAGACAGGATCAGAATTAAATTTCAGAAAAAAAATACAAGGAATACAGAGTGAGAGGCAAGTAGATGAAGAACACTTTAAAATATGCTCATTTTAAAAATATGTACCTAGGTAATTTAATCTTAAGCACTCATATTTAATCACCATTCCCCAAAACTAAGAGCCCATTTAATTGTACAAACATTTAAAGAGCATTCAATAAGTAGATGCTATAGGGGGTTGAGATTTCAAAACAAGCAGTAGAGTATGTCATGGAATAAATATAGCCTATTGGTTAAGAGCATTGAATTTACAACTACAGAGACCCAAGTTAACCATCAAGCCTTATGCTTTCCCAACTAAACAAAATTCTTAAATGGACTCACCCTCAATTTTTTCAAGGGTAAAACAAGAATAAATGAAATAATGTCTATGTATCACCTTAAAAATTCTTAGGATATAGTATTGTTCAGTCAATGCTCATTACCATTATTACTACTATTATTGTTGATGTTATTTTATAACAGTGCTAAGTGACACCTTTAGCGAATGCCAAGCTGTTCGCTGTCTAAATATAGAGAGCAAATATGTAGTCACATAAAGTATACTCTATTTGAGGTTCCATCCTATTAAAAGTAGTTAATAGTTTTCAAATTTATGTCCCATGTCAGTACTGTTCTAAGTACTATACATGTACAATGGTATTTAATTCTTACAACAACCCTGTGAGTCAGGTGATATGATGCTAAATGGTACAAATAGAAAAATGCAGGAGCAGAAGTTAAGTAATGTTCCCAAGGGCACACAGCTAGTGACTGATAAGGTTGTCACATGAGCTGAGGTAGCCTCACACAGCTGCCATGCTCCAAACCACTAGTTTATCTTGCTTCCCTGATAAATAAGAATGTGATCATTTTAAAATCATGGAATGTTTTGAATCAGTTGTACCATCTGTTGCGGGGCTCTGACAGATACCCACTCACTTTGTTTCTTAAAGCTTGAACTTAAACCATTCCAGGCAGATGGCTATACCCAGCTTTATCCAGACCTAGAACGCTTTCCAAAACTCTCTTTCATATTATGATGACCAGACATCATTTTCAGAAAATCCTCCTATATACTAAATATTTATTTTATAATTTGGGTCAAAATAAATGGATACCACCACCCCTACCAGGAGGGTAAAGGTAAATTCTAGCAGTGTGCACAGGCAAAGTGATCCCCTCAACACTGCTGATTCTTGGTACAATCTGTACTGATTCATAAATGGAAATGGTGAAATAATTTGAATGGTGATATTAATTTCTCCTTCCATCTATGCATGAGTTTCCCTCATGGATCTGCAAGGTCAATAAACAGGAACAATGTTAGTATTACTACTGAAATCAATGCTAAGTGTTAATGTTAGTACAGCAATTGATACAACTAGTATGTTATAAATATCTTCATAAAAACTCTACAAAGTAGATGTAATTAATCATACCTTCTTAAAGATGGGGCCACAGAGTCAGGAGATGATTTAATAGTAATGTCAAGATCACATAATTACCAATGTCACAGTTACAGTCATGCCAAAAAATGTTAGCCAGGTAATAGCCATAGTTATAGATGTGTCTCAGCATCCTTATTTGAAACTATGCTTTGTGACAGGATCCAGAATTGAGCACTTTTATTTGCCAAATCTCAGTGCTCCCTAATCCCAAGGTTTCAGGTAGGAGTAAGGAGAATACATCTAGCTAGCGGGCCAACCCCACACAGTCTCATCTGAACAGAGAAAGAACTAATGCATTCCAAAAATTTACATATTTACATTCCAATATGTAAAAAAAAAAAAGAGAAAAGAAAAGAAAAATCCCTCATCAATTATTCCAAAGATGATGGGTCATCCTCCCTCAGTCTATAAAAGAATAAGTTCCACCCAACCTTTGTAGCAGTTCAGCCTGCCCAGAGTATTCCATAGTGTCAGACTGCCCCAGAGGTAAGGCAGCTTCTCCCATTTTGTGAAGCTAACTCAGTACAGCAGTGTTTCTTATCAGTTACAAACACTGTATACGGCTGGTTCACTCTCCATTTCACTTGAACAATCAAACACAGTTGTGCAATATTTAACCCAATACTTACATTGTCCTAAACATACTTCTTTATATTTATAAGCATGAAGACATCTACTAATTTAATGAAGCAACTGGTGATCTTCTAAATTCAATATTCTTGCCTGGTTCATTGAGCCAAAAAAAAAAAAAAAAGGGAAGAAGGAAAAAAAAGGATATTCTAAAATATCCTTCAGCTGTGGGGAGTGTTGTGGTTATTCATGCTGGTCACCAAATATTTTGGGTTCCCCTTCTGTGATCTGTGTCTTAGTACTGTGCTAACTCACTGATATGAAGTTGGACATGATCATGGGATGTGTTAATAAAATGTGAACAGAAGCATTCTGTATTTTCTTTTTGCTTTTATACGACAGTACATCCTCTTTTATGTTCTCTTCGCGTTTCTGCAGTGACAGTGGAAGCCTGTGTCCAGGTGGTATCTCTAACTACCTGGGCCAAGAAATGACAATGAGCAGAACATTTCTGCTTACCCAAGCTATTAATACTTACCCAATGTATTAAAGCATTAAGATTTAAGGGCTTCTGTTGTTACCATCATCATCATCATCGTCGTCATCATCATCATCATCATCATTCTAATGTGATTTGGTATATGATGTAAATGTCTTTGGCAACATTTGGCAATATATTACAATAAAAGAATGAGTTCAGAAAATAATTGACTAAAAGCAGAAGGGACTAGATTTAAGAAGTTCAGGAATTTGTAGGACTGAGAGAGGCAACTGTTTCAAACCCAGTCCATAAAAAGGTATCATTGAGGATGCTATTGAATTTAACGAAAGCCAAAAAAACAAAAACAAAAACAAAAACAAAAAACCCTTATGCTTGCAGCAAGAATCAAATGAAAGAAATGACCATCAAAACTGCTGTTAAATCTTTCAGTCAATTAAGGTGTTTCAGAGAAAAGGTATAATTAAGAGCTTGATATCCAATACATACATTCAATTGCACAAAATGCCGCAGGGGAAAGACAGACAAAAGTCTTGGCTTGCCTATGGAAGTGTTGTATGTTAAAGCTGCTGTAATTTAGGTTACAAGGGGTAGAGGGAAAAGAAGCAAGCAAACAAAGACACAGTCAATCTAAGAAACATATCTAGGAAAGAACAGTGAGGGTGGTATTGGCACACAGAAACGACTCCATCCAAAGAGATGTGAAGCCTACTAACATGTTGAGTGGCACTGCAAATAAATCACAAACAGTCTGTGACTATTTGTGATTTAAAATAACACTAGGGCTGTCAAACTCCTAAGCAGAAAAGAGACTGAAACCAATGCTCAGCCACTCTGAGAGCATATTCTCTAATGTCAACTTTTGATGTGACCAAGGATGCTAATGGAAATGGAAGAACTCCAGAGGACAGGATCATGGGCTCTAGGAAATGAAGAATCAAGAGCTCCAACCAGGGAGCAGAATGGGACACTATTATGGGAACATTTCTACTCCCAGGGGGACCTTGTTAATTCTCTCTCCATAAAATTTCAGAATTGCTGTAGACCAATGATTATATTACCTCTATTTATGGTTGGGAATGTTCCTTGCAGTAAACCTGTGCACGTTTTCCTGGCTTATCATATAACTTTTTAGTTCAATTTTTGTTTTGTTCAAATCTCTGAACCAAAAGGAACTACCTCTGGAAATGATGAAGAAGCAACAGGAAACCATTCAAGGATCTGGACTTCAAGTTGGTCTCACTGGCTAGATGAGCTGTCTCTGAAGTGGTTGCTCTTGGCTTGGGAATGAATTTGTTTTACAAGTAGGAAGAAGAAATAAAGAAATATTTGCCACCAGAAAGGCAGACTGCCATAGTTTTTAGGACTGTTCAAAAATACTCTTGATTTTCTCCATTCTTGGCACATGAAAAATATCACATTTTCCTGCCTTCTTCAAGTTAGACATTGTCATGCAACTGGATTTGACCAAAAAATATGAACAGACATGCTGTGTGTCATTTTGAGGAGGAAACATTAGAGTGTCAGGGTGAAACATTGCAGTGCTCTGGTAATCCTGGAAATATATGTAGGGATGTGCCCTCTATCAACCAGGTTCCCTAATTAACTGTAATGAGTAGAGCACCCTGCTGACCTGCAAGGGACACGTATTTTCAGAAAGAAATAAAGTTCTGTTGTTTTCAGCCTCTGAAATTTGGGGGTTGTTAATAATTCAGCATAACCTGCCTATTCTGCATTGATCATGGGTATGCTAACTCCAGGTATGCTTTTCCTACAACAATAGAATGGCTTTACTTTAAGGTATAAGGTAGGGCTCCTCTGGTTGATCAACGTGATCCATCACCTGAAACTGAACCCAAACCCTGTACTGGCAGCTATTCATTGAGATTATAGCCATTTCCATCATGAAGGCAAGACGAACGCAACACTTTCATGCTTCCTTGTTGCTATAGGCAACTGGCACTGTCCTCCTTCTTGAGTTATTTACAAGTAATAATAATTATAGTTTTAAAAAATGTCAGAAACCAAAAATTCAGCAGGATTGCATCTTATCTGACTCTCTGTATCCCATTTCTTTGATAAAGTGCATGCAAATCTCCCTCATTACTTCTTTGCTCCCTCATCCATTAAGATGGATAATGAGAATAGACTTGCATACCTCATGATGCTATTCCAAGCAAAACATAAACCCTAATGTTCTTTAAGTAACTAGGATGAGAAGTCCTATATTCTCATGCTCATTCACATGTAGTCCAAACCTCCTTTGCTACCCTAAGACTTCAGAAAAGAAGTTAGCTCCTCCTGCTGGGTGCGGCAGCTCACGCCTGTAATCTCAACACTTTGAGAGGCCAAGGCAGGTGGATCACGAGGTCAAGAGTTCAAGGCCAACCTGATCAATATGGTGAAACCCCGTCTCTACTAAAAGCACAAAAATTAGCTGGGCATGGTGGTGCACACCCTGGTGGTCACAGCTACTTGGGAGGCAGAGGCAGGAGAATCACTTGAACCGGGGAGGCTGAAGTTGCAGTGAGCTGAGAGCATGCCACTGCACTCCAGCCTGGGCAACAGAGTGAGACTCTGTCTCAAAAAAAAAAAAAAAAAAAAAAAAAAATTAGCCCCTCCTCAAGAAAAGGTGCTGTGTGAACACACCCAATACTAATGATTTCACCAAAACAATCAAAGATCCTTTTGAATTTAGTCTTACTGTAAAACTTCTTCAAGGGTATTTCTTATGTTCTATCTCTCAGTTAGTCAAGTAAAGATAATACACATGGGTGGTATATTTGATAACGAACATTTAATAGTTCAGACCTTTGCTATTGAGGATCCACTATATGCTTGGTCTTATGCTGGGAGTATACAGGGAAGGCCTCTCTAGGAAAGTGACATTGAAGTGAGGGAGTTAGCCAAGTGAGGGCAAAGCCATTCCAAGCAGAAACAGCAGCCTATGCAAAAGCTCTGGTGTACACTACTTCAACTTATTTATAAATCTCAAACAAGGCTAGAAGGGAGGATATAACAGAAGCAAGTATGAAGGGATTTGGGGTAAAGACACAGTCAGAAGCCAGTTTATGCCAGGCCTTGTAAGCTTTACCAAAGTTTTAAAATTGTGTCTGAAGGACAACAGAGAGCCATTGGCTAAACTTACAGTGCCAAAGTTCCTCCTTTTGTAAATCACTGAATCTTAGAAATACAAAGGTTCAAAGGTTCATGTCCATGCCCCATCCTTCCCATCATGCAATAATCTTTTCCATAGCTGATTGGAATTCCCTTGAAATTCTAGTAACTATGTTTGATTATTAAATATTTATTGAGGCTCTTTTGGAAGTTAAACACTCTGCAAAAGGGCTGGAGGTATAGACATATCTCTTAAGTTACAGTGGTCATGCGGTATACAGTGAGAATAAGACTGTTTCTGAAAAATAAAAATGCTTCTTTCTATTTGTGTATGCCCCTCAAACAATAATTTTACTTTCTCCAAGTGGGAGACAGCAAAATTATGAATTTTACAAAAATTATGCTTAATAAATAATCCATGAGAGTCAAAGGAGTAAGTATATTAGGCTACTTTGAGAATGATAGAAATGGAATAGATGACTAAATATAAGGAATAGCCCTCATGGGTCTAGTGACTTTAATTCTCTTAAAAAGCCACTGAGCCAAAAGTAGACTGAGAGAAGAACCTAAAGCTTGCTGCAGTTGCAGAATGTTAAGAGATTTATTTAACATTCTCTGGGCAAAGTTCTAAAATATTCATGCATGTTGGACATAATTATGTCATTTTATCCTCCACTGTGTGTCAATGAAATGCCATTTTTTCACTATGGCTTGTATCACTTCTTTCGCAATTGGGAAATGCAAATAATTATAAATAGAGGAGTCTTAAGTAATAGAGAATTTATTTTATGAATCTTATAGTGAAACTTTTAAATTTGAATGCTGTGCTCAGGGAATGATTGAGAAGAAAATAAGCACATTTTCTCTATACAAAACAGAGAACAGTCCCTTTACAACTATCATATTTAAAGGAACATTGAACTAATGATTTGAAGGGTCAAGAAATATTATAGTGAAGACTGAATAGTGCCTAAATTGCTATTTTCAATCTAGAAATGACTGTTATTCTGTATTGTTTTAGAAGACTCCTTTAATACCAATGAATGGAAGTTGCAAAGCATCTGATTCTCTTCCAACTCAAGGGAAAACATTCTGTGGAATTCATCTATACAGGACAAATTGCTAACCTTCGTATTAGTCGTATGTCAGCAGAGGGCTGCTGTGGATGAGCTTCATACACCATGGAGGACAAGAGACAAGAGAGACTCAGGGGAGACTTCTGCATTGTGGAAACTGCCTGAACTTCGGGGTTAATCAGATTAGGGTTCAAATCTTAACATCACGTTCAAATATTAACATCACCAAGTTATTGGCTGACTGACTATTGGAGTTTACTTAACTTTATCTTTCCTCACCTGAAAATAAAAACAGCCTACTTAGAGTTGTAGTTAAGATTAAATGAAAGGATTTACTGCTTTTACAGATGAATAATATTCCTTCACGTGTATGTGTGTGTGTGTGTTTGTATATATGTGTGTGTGTATAGATACTTAGGTTGTGTCCATATTTTGGCCCATTGTGGTTACTGCTGCAGTGAACATGGGAGAGCAGATAACTACCAACATACTGATTTCATCCCTTTGGGTATATACCCAGTAGTGAGACTGCTGGATCATATGACATTTTTATTTTTAATTTTTAAAGAAACTTCTATATGGTTTTCTGTAGTGGTTGGTACTAATTTTAGATTCTCAACAACAATATAAAAAGATTCCCTTTTCTCTACTTTCTTGCCAACACTTGTTAGCTTTTGACTTTTTGATAATAGCCATCCTAGCAGGTGTGAAATCATATCTCATTGTACTTTTGATTTGCGTCTTTCTGATGATTAGAGAAATTGATCACCTTTGAATATATCTGTTGGCCATTTGTGTATCTTTTTATATCTTTTTTAAAAATGTCTATTCAGGATCTTTGTCTATTTTTCTTTTTTAAAACATTTGTGTTTTTACTACTGAGTTGTATGAGTTCTTGTATATTTTGGATAGTAATCCTTGGTGAATATATGGTTTGCAAATATTTTCTCTTATTCCATAGGTTGTCTTTTAACTTTGTTAATTATTTTTTTTGCTATGAATAAGCTTTTAATTTGATGTGGTCCCAGTTGCTTAATTTTGATTTTGTTGCCTTTGTTTTTGGTGTCATATCCAAAAAATCATTGCCAAGACAAATGTCATGAAGATTTTCCTCTATCTTTTCTAGAAGTGTTGCAATTTGGGGTAGTACAATTAAGTCTTTAATCCATTTTGATTTTACTTTTGTGTATGGTATAAGATAATGACTCAATTTTCTTTTTTTTTTTTTGCAACTGAATATTCAGTTTACTAAACACCATTATCAAAGCAACCATCATTTCTCCATTTCCTTGGCATCTTTGTTGAAGATTAGTTGAGGTATATGCATGGACCTATTTCTGGGCTTTCTTTTCTGTTTCATTGATCTATGTGTCTGTTTTTATGCCTGTGTCATACTGTTTTCATTATTATAGTTTTGTCATATAATTTGAAATCAGGAAGTGTGATGACTTCAGCTTTGTTTTTTCTCAAAATTGCTTTAGCTATTTGAGATCTTTTGTGGTTTCGTACAATTTAATTTTTTTCTATTTCTATAAAAATTTTATTAGAATTTTAATAGGAATTAATCTGGACAACATTATGATAAGTAAAATAAGCCAGGCACAGAAAGAAAAATATCACATGATCTCATTTACAAGTGGGAATCTAAAAATTCAAATTCATAGAAGGAGGAAAGAGAAATGGGATGTTGATAAAAGGTATAAGAAAAAGTTCAGGAGACCTATTGCATAGCATGGTGGCTACAGTTAATAACAATGTGTTATATAATTGAAATTTTCTAAGAAAGTAGATGTTAAGTATTCTCACTACACACACACCTACACACACATAGATTGTTTGTATGAGGCGAATTAGCTTGATCATAGTAATCATTTCACAGTATATATCAAGGGCCAGGTATGGTGGCTCATACCTATAATTCCAGCACTTTGGGACACCAAGGCGGGAAGATCACTTGAGTCCAGGAGTTTGAGACCAGGCAACAATGTGCAACTCCGTCTCTACAAAAAAAAGTACAAAAATTAGTCAGGCTTGGTGGTGCATGGCTGTAGTCTCAGATACTCTGGAGGCTGAGGCCAGAGGATCACTTGTACCCAGGAGGTCAACTCTGCAGTGAGCAGTGATCCTCCTGTTACTGCACTCCAGCCTGGATGACAGAGTGAGACACTGTCTCAAAGGAAAACATCCAAAACCACAGAGAAACCCCCCACAAAACAAAATTTAAAAAACAAATTATTTTGTACACCTTAAAAAATATATATGTTATTTTTATTTGTCAATTATACATCAATAAAGCTGAAAAAAGTAGGTCAGCACATTGGCAATTTAAAAAATATATTAAACGAAGCTATGTATGTAAAATTATTGGCAAATACTCATCAAATAAGTGTTTAATACATGTTCCTGGGGAAATGAGGCTCATAGTAATGTAGTGTAATTACTGTCTCATAGTAAGTGCTCAATACTCCTCTACCTTGCCATGTCACAAATTGTAGATTGACTTTAATTTCTGAAAGCCTCCACTATCTTGTTTACTTTTCACATTGAGTAAATGCATTCATATGGGAGTTGTTTTATTGCCTTTCTGGTTTTAATGCTCAAATTCTGTCTTTGTTTTCCCAAGCCCACCTGTGTTTCTTTCTATAGGTAATGAATCTCCCTTCAGGTCTTAGAGTTCTTTTTGTTGTTGTTGTTGTTGTTGCTCCTTCTTTAAAATTGTAGTTTTTTGCATGAGAACTTCAAAAAAAGTATATAAAAATGCAATGTTTTTTGACTCTTGTCACAATTTAAATTAAAAACCAGACTAGTGATGTTAAATCCAAAAAGGATTTGGATTACTCAGCTCCATTTCTTTTATTTGGTGGCGAGAGGGGGCAGCTACATTTTTTGTACCATTGGCTTTATTTCCCTTTGTTGCAAAGAAATCTAAGTTCAGTTACAGTGCTACTTGTGGCTGTCAAGTATGACATATGAAACTGAACACTAACTACCTCATGTAGTTTCCAACCTTAAAATTCCCTAGGTTAATTAATTTTCTTACTCCTATCATTATTCATTTCTTTTTTCTTATCATTGCCTCTACCAAGAAGTTTTAACCAGAATTGTGTATTACAAATAGCAACGGGTAAATTCAGAAGAACCAAACATACAAACTTCAAGTTATCTTAATCATCTCTATTAACCAAGAATTGGAAATTTGGGAAGTCAATAAGTAACATTTCCTTTTTCTACCCTTGCCAAAATGAACTTTTCTGCAGAGGAGGTTTTGAGTTGTCCGGCTTGCTCTATAGCTGGCTAAATTTATTTTTCAGGATATGATAGGTTACATTGGACAACAACGACAACATTTCAGTGGGCTAAAGAAAAACTTTAATTTTTGTGATATTGCATATCCAACAAGGATTGGAAGAGGGGGAATCTGCACTTTGGACCCTAAGAGGCCCAGCCTGATGTTGAAATTTGAAGACAAAGAGATAGGTGGAAACAGGATTCAAGAGAAGTTGAACACACACACATCATTGTTATTATGGACAGAAGGTGGATTGAGGTATGTGGCTTTGTGTGTATGCACAATGGTCTTCTTCACATTTAACCCTGCCTTATCTCAGCTAATGAGATAACCTTTCAGCCAATGGCAAATAATGTTATAGCTACAGAGTGTTGACTCAAAATGTTGTATAGTTTTTACAAAAATAAGGCTAGCAGTAAAAGCTATAACTTACTAAGGGTAAAATTCTAGACACTGTGGAGCAATTTACATGTAACTTCTCATTTAGTTCTTAACACGTAGATGCCATATTCACCCCATTTTTCAGGAAAGAGAAACTCCTCTAAAGAGGAGCCACTAGTTTAATATTAGAGATTTAGTAACTTGTACAGTGTGGTAGCAAATAAATTCATACATTATTAATAAGAACACATTAAAATAATACTAATGGTTTAGATATTTGTAGTCATTTAAAATTTATGAGGTTATTGTGTTTGCATCCATCAATACAAATGGGATTCTGTATAATTCTGGAAGGTTAACAGAGCAGGGAACATTGTTTTCATTTCACAAAACAGGAAGTTATAACTCATAGTAAAATAATACTGTGCAATTGACAAAACATGTTTTTATATGTCACCTAACTTAATCCTCACAACATGAGGTGAAGAGGAGAGGATAAGGAATGGTAGAAATGAAGAGAAGTGGGGAGAGCTGTAACATTTTTCATTTGAAATACGTCACATCCCTTGAGTGAGTGCAGGTGAATTACCTCCATGTCAGAGGAAACCCCCATTCCCCTGGAATCATGTGTCTGTGATGGAACTCTCACTTGACTAACTCATGATCTTTCTCTTTATTCTTTCAGGAAACAGTGATTTATTTAATTGGTGAGTTTTAGATAAGAAATTGAGAATGCCTGCTACTTTTCATCCCTCCTGAAACTACTACTGTTTTTAGAGGTGCCTAAGGTGTTGACCTGCTCTTTGGTAGGTGGTAAACTTGCCTTGCAAACTCTTCTGCAAAAAAGGCTTGGGATCTTTCCATTTAGTTTGTAACTGACTAGATTTATCGATCCAGATTGGCTAGGTTATGCTGGGTAACAAACAACACCAACATTCTAGTGGTTTTTAAATAAAGGTTTAACTTCTGCTTATATTGCTTGTCCAACAAGTGTGAGGAGAGACAGAGCCTGATAGACACTTAATCTTAACATTCTCAACTGTGATTACCAAAGCAGAAAAATAACACATTAAATCACATGCTGGCTTATGAGAGCTTCTATCTTTAAGCGACATGTGCACTCTCGTTCATAGTTCATTGGCCAAAGAAAGTCAGCTGGCATGGCTAATTTCAAAGTGGTAACAAAAAAAAAATGCAATTCTTCCACATGCTTAGATGAATGAACTACAACACATGTGGTGAATACCACAGTGAGTGTCACAGTGAATCAGTGTAAAATATACAACTCAATGGTTTTTAGAATATTTGCAGAGTTGTGTCACCATAACCACAATCAATTTTAGAATATGTTTATCACCCCCAAAAGAACACCATATCCATTAATTGTCATTCTCTACACTTTTGATTTAATGAAAACTAATCAGATAAAAAAGAAAACATTGCTTTATTTGTAAAACATTTGATTTTACAAACACTAACATGTGTATTAGGAAAGAGGAAACGTTTAGTTCCTTTGAGCTATAGAAATGACTTCAAGGTCTTCAGGAAAGAGTTGGGCATGAGGGGATGTGTTCTCCTTTGTATCTGATCTTCCCATGGATTAGAGGTTTGCTGACATTGTGTCTTTTGTCCTCTTCCAAGTTATAGTCTGCTTCTGCTTTCTCCTAAAACAGTATTTTGTACTCAAATCTTACTTCTAATATTCCATGTTCTTATTTTTTTCTCTTCATCACATTTCAATATTAAAGAATTAGCATGACAGTTTAAATGCATTTACACAATACCTAATGGTAAAATTAATGTTAATATCATTGTCCTATATATGTGCAATTACCTGTATTTACACGAAGTTTCATCACCAAATTTGGCTCATTTTAACTTCATAGTAAGTTGTAAGATACCTGTAATTATCTACATTTTACAAATGAGAAAATAACACTCAGTGCTAGAGGTAGAACCTAAACTCAGATCTACTGATTCCATGACCGAGGGTCTTCCCTGTAATGATTTTACTTCCATAAGAATATCACTTCTTATGGAATTACAGAAGAAACAGGCAAGACTCTTTTATAATCAGTAGTTTCCATCTGTATCCCAAAGACAAATTGACTCAACATATTCAATACTTATTTATTAGTTCCAAAGTGATTGACAGCCAGGGGCTCACAGATCCTTTGGCTCTGAAATACGGAGGGAAAACCTGAGTAGAAAACAACAATAAAAAAAATGTTATCAAAGCAGAACTAAGGATCATGACAAACTTCAGATCAAGGCACATAAATCAGATATCAGTGAGAATGTCAAGGCAGTTGGCTCAGACACTAGGAAAGCATAGATGGAAAAGAGAAAACAGAGTTAAGGAATCACGTTATGTCAGAAATATGGTCAGCATTAAATACATTTTCCTGAAACCAGAGAATAGAACAAGGCAGAAAAGATGAGGCATAAGATACCAAAGAGAAAACAATTCTGAGACAAACTTCAGAAGCACAATATCAGTTTGGCAATTAGCATGGGTCTCTAGTTATATACATATTTTCTTAAAAACAAAACAAAACAGTCAGGCGCGGTGGCTCAAGCCTGTAATCCCAGCACTTTGGGAGGCCGAGAAGGGCGGATCACGAGGTCAGGAGATCAAGACCATCCTGGCTAACACGGTGAAACCCCATCTCTACCAAAAAATACAAAAAACTAGCCAGGCGAGGTGATGGGTGCCTGTAGTCCCAGCTACTCGGGAGGCTGAGGCAGGAGAACGGTGTAAACCCAGGAGGCGGAGTTGGCAGTGAGCTGAGATCCGGCCACTGCACTCCAGCCTGGGCGACACAGCGAGACTCCATCTCAAAAAAAAAAAAAAAAAAAACCCATAGCTTTGACACTTATTAGCTACTTGGCTTTGGGAGATTTTCTATCTTATCTGAGTCTCAGTTTCTTTGTTGTTAAAATGGAGATGATAATATTTATCTCAAAGTTGTATTGTGTTTCATGACCGCATCAATTACATATCCTAACTATGTGAGTCCATAACACTCTACAATTCACATTAATAGGAGCCATTACTTTTACCCACCTCCAAAATGCATGATAGCAACAACTGTGTCTTACTGATTATTGCTGCATTCACAATGTTTCCTGGCAAACAGAAGTCATTCAGGACATTTTTATAGAATGGTCTTGATTAAAATTACATGGATGATGTACACAGCATATAGTAGGAAGTTCACAGATGTTAGATTTATTTTGCTCTAGAGCAGAGTTTAGCAAACATTTTCTGAAAAGGACTAGATAGTAAATATTTTAGATTTTGCAGTCTATACAGTCTCTGTCAAAACTATTCAATTCTGCTGTTGCGGTGTGTAAGCGGCCATAGATAATATATTAATTAATGAGCATGGCTGTATTACAATAAAACTTAATTCATGACAAGACAAAGAGGGCCAAATTTAGCCCTACAGTCATACTTTATCAATCCCTGCTCTACAGCATACATTTACATATTACCTGCTATAGCAAAGGCTACATTTAAAGCTTCTGATGCAGTGGCTTGGACGTGCTGCTAGGAAAATGTTTTAATGTGGATAAAAAGAGTGAGCAGTAAGTTATGACTCAATCTAACAGTTAGCTATTTCTCTCCCTGCGCCCTCTCTGTACTCCTGTTCCTCTGTATGATGTGCCTCACACTCTTAATTTCACAGTGAAATGTGTTTTTTTTTTTTTTCATAAATAGCAACAAGGAAGACCTCCACCCAATTCAGTCTGAACTATTCTGAATAAATAAAATACATATGGATTTATAAACTTTAACTTCGTAATTCTAACAGGCATGAAAATATGTTCCTTTTATTATTTTTATTGAAAGTAAATCAAGGTTGGGCTATGCATCCTCAAATTGCTTCCCATGTCATCTTTGACACAAATGTCTTTTGTAGTGATTGTAAGTAAAACGTTTCCATTTATCATACTAATGTTCTCATAGTTTTTTCCTCTTTGAGTCTTCTGAATCTAATTGGAAACCATCTTGGAACACACATGTTGTGCAAAATGAGATACCACTATCTATATCTTGTGCCTTTTGTAACAATATAATAAAATTGTCACATATTGATTGCCAGAATCAATACCAGGATATTTACATACACTTTCTGATTTAACTTTTGTAATATGGGCTGTCATTTCAATTCTATAGGTCAGGAAGTGGTGACTCAAGAAAGGAAGTAATTTGCCTAAAATTACAGGACTGGACCCAGACTTTCAGATCCCAGCATCTTTATACTTAAAAAAAAAAAATTCATCTGCACTCTGTGTGTTCCATTTTAATATATGTTATTAGAAAATAAGAGTAATTCTCTCTCTCTCTCTCTCTCTGCCTCTCTCTCTCTCTCTCTGTGTGTGTGTGTGTGTGTGTGTGTGTACACACACAGAGGAATGAATAGAATGATAGGAATGCAGCATCTGGCCACATCTCAGGGATGTTAAATTAGAATCTACATTTTAACAAAATGTCTAGTTAATCCCTATTTATATTAAAATTTGAGAAACACTGAGTTAGATAAGATTACCCTTATGTTACAGATCAAAATCCTCAAAAACAAAAAGTTTTCCAGCTCAGATTGTGAAGAACTTTCAAGTTTTGTTAAGCAATTGGGACGGTAAATATAGCAAAGGCAGGGGGGGTATTCATGATTACCAGCTCTCTGCTTCGTTGAGCTCACTGTAACAGCAGATGGAGAATACTGGAGAAGAGAATGTAATCAGCGCCCCCATACCCTTGGGTTCCACATTCGTGGGTTCAATCAACCGTGGATCAAAAATTTAAAACAAAACACACACGACAATAAAAAACAACACAAATCTTAAAATCAATAAAGCTTAACAATTATTTACATAGCATTTATATTGTATTACGTATTGTAAGTAACCTGGATATAATTTAAAGTATACAAGATGATGTGCATGGGCCATATGTAAATACTATGTCATTTTATATAAGGGACCTGAGCATCCACAGATTTTGGTATCCTGGAGTGGGTCTTGGAACTGATCCCCTGTAGCTGTCAAGGGACAACTGTATCTGATAAGGCTTCCTTATAAGAGGCCTAGCCTAGAACAATGGGAAAACTAAGAACTGGAGTCTACTTTTTTTTTTCTCCCTAGAGAAAATCAATTAGTTCCTTCCAGAGAGGGTCTCTGATACCCAGAAAGTGCTATTACATGTGGATGCAGGCGTTCTGTTTTTCAAGGTACCCGTTATTTGATAAACCAGATGGTAGTCTGACTAAAAATAGTCAAAACAGAAAGAACCTCTTCACCCGAGAAACGTTCTTACACATTCTCAAAGAATCCTCCTTTGAAGAATATTTTTCTACCACATGATAATAATATAGGTGGACTAAATCGTCTAAAGGAGCAAATCCATTTCCAAAATCTCCTCCCTTTCGTTCTACTTTGATATTCCATTGATTCTTTTTTAAATCCTTTCTTGTCTTCTTTTCCATCCTTCCCTACTCTCACCGCTTCTGGCTCTGCAGGAAATAATACGCAATCCCTACTTTTCCTGTGCTACCCACCCAAACAACAATGTCATTTCCTTATAATAAGACTACTTGAAAGTTTAAAAGGAGAAGTAATAAAAGACTTATGAGCAGTTCAAAATTGGTACCTAGTATCTGTGCAGTAATGTTCATATATATTCTTTAGAAAAGATCCTCAGGCCCTTTTTCACCTTACTTTTAAGTAAATGGAACATGTCTGTGTTACTTGTTTTTTATCATTATAGAAGATAGGCAGAATCAGCACTATTTAAGATAAGTTTTAGGGAAATACACAATGAAAACAATAAGAGGGACAGCTCCAGGTATGCAACGAATGGAAGAAAGTAAGAAATGATACAAAACAAACTGCTATTACCAGGCAGTAATAGCAGAAGTTACAGCATTCTGAGCCTTCTAGAAAGAGGTGGAAATGATTCAACATGCACATGAATGTTTGTAATGATGATTCCATTTCATAAAATAATACTTCAATTATGTGTAATACAATGCAATTACTAAAAAATAGAATATTAGTAAAGTAACTCACAGAAGCTTCTATCTAAGATTGTTAAATTAAAATTTAAAAACCATTTTTGGTCTGTAGGGAGTTATATTTGAGTTATCTGGAGAAAAATAAACTTATGAACGATAGCATAGTCTAGTCCTCAGACATGTTGAATAAAATGAAGATTATCATCTCTTTTCTTGAGTATTCTAAAATATTCAGTCTTTCTAAAACATGTCTCTTAATTGATCTCCAGAGAAACTATTTGTGATTGATGGAGAAGGTAGCAGAATATCAATTTTATAAATGAAGAAATTGAGGATAAGAAGGTAAATTGATCAATGCAAAAGCACTAAACATAGGAGTTACTATTACATAATATTTTGCTCCAACTATTACCTACCATATCAACAATATACTTTCACTTTTCCATTTTGGTTTTTTCCAACAAATCTCTCAAAAATAAGTAAGCTTTTGAAAATGTGGCTGGATGACAATAATTTAATGATTAATTATGATAATACTATATGCAAACATCAATGGTAATGAAATTTTTTTTAATTCATTGTCAGTGTTTCTACAGTTAGTAAAGATTTAGGGAAAAATAACTGTTCATTAAATATTTATATATAACCAACCATGCGTGTAAGGTGTAAAGATACATGAACAAGGAAGGTAAAATTTCTGGCCTCTAGGAGCTCACAACTGACACCAGTGGTTATTTTACTCCCCCCAACCTCCACAAAAGGACGTTTGTCGATACCTGGCGAGAGGACATTTGCCAATATCTGGAGATATTTGCTATTGTCATACTGGGATGGTGAGCTGGTGTTGGAGTTATTGGCATCTAGAAAGTACAGACCAAGGATATTGTTAAACATTATAGAATGCAAAGAATAGCTCCCTTCAATAAAAAATGGTCAGGTCCAAAATGTCAACAGTACCAAAATTGTAAAATCCTGGCTTACATCAAGAGGGCAAATAATTACAAAACAAGTGCATGGATCAAGACAAATCCCTGTTGGAACCCAAAGGAGCAACAAACTCTGGCTGGGCAGGAAGAAGTTTCACGGAGACAGTGGCCATGGGCTGTGTCTGAAAGAACAGATTCAAATAAAGTCATCAAAGAAATTTATACATTAAAAAGTTGGGATCTAAAATAGGCACCAGCATTTCTCAAAAGTTCTTTCCAGGGAAAACTAAGGTATATAGGGGCATAGGATTATAAAGGTATTAAACACACATGCATACACAGACACACATACACACACACACACACTCTCTGTTAACCCATTTTGCATTGCTATAGAAGAACACCTGAGACTGGGTAATTTATAAATAAAAGAGGCTTATTTGACTCACAAATCTGCAGTCTGTACAAGAAGCATGGCACCAGCATCTGCTTCTGGCCAGGCCCTCAGGAAGCTTTTGCTCATGGCAGAAGGTGAAGGGGGAGCAAGGCGTGTCACATGGCAAGAGAGAGAGCAAGAGAGACGCCAGATTTCTTTAAACCGTCAGCTCTTAAGTGAACTAATAAAGAACTCATTCTTTACCTTGGCGATGACATCAAGTCATTCATAAGGAACCTGCCTCTATTACCCAAACAGCTTCCGCCAGACCCTACATCCAACAATGGGAATCACATTTCAACATTAGATTTGGAGGAGACACATATACAAACTCTCTCTCTCTCTCTCTCACTCACACACACACACACACACACACACATGCAGTTATGCATACACACAGATTCCTGAGGTCAGAGTTTGAGCAAAGCAAACTTAATCAGAATTAAATAAGATTCTTCACTACATGATTTATTATAACTTTAAGATGTAATTTTCCAAGAGGAGAATATAGTATTCAGCATTTTCAAAATATATTTAACCAGATACATATTGTTTAAGAAATGTATCTCTTGTGATTAGTGTTACATGGATCACAGCTTTGAAAAATGACATTTTAGACAGTAGGAGATCATTTAAGGAAGTTAAACAGAGGAAGTGGTCTGAGCAAATGTTTGATTTTAGAGGGTAAGTAGTAACTGCAGAAAAGGACTGGGGACACACCTGCAGTGGGAAAGAGAAATGAGTGATGAGGGACCAATTAGAAGGTTATCACAATAGTTAATGGAAAATTAATGGAGTCGCATATTAAGGCTATGGTTATTAGAAGACGGTTGTGAACTAGACGTGAGGGCTGACGTCTAGATGAGAGTAACACCCTTTATGCCTCATCACTTGCCCTTATTTTCTCCTTTAATTTATTTTGTCCACGGAAGAATGTCCATCCATTAGCAGAATCACAGTATAAAAGCCATACTCTTTACACATGCACTAGGCTTGGGATTTCAACCTACTATAGACCTGCAACTAAGACTCTCTCAGGCACAATTCTCATTCACTAAGTACTGGAGTAAAGCCATTATCCCTAAGTAAGGCAGGTTGTCTTTATAAACTGCAGCCTTGCATGTTTGCACAACACACAGTCTTCAGCTTCTGAGGCCCTCTGAATGGTGGAAAGTTTGGCAGCTCATGCATCACTGAGCTCCTTGCTACATGAAGAGCTCCAAAGTTACTGAATAGTCCACACTGCACCATAAATTACAGGGTAGTTATTTCTTAGTTATTTAGCAGTTACAGTGCAATTAGTTCCACTTAATGTCAACTTTTGCCAATACATCTTCCATTAGCCTGAAAATTATAGCTTGGTTCTGTAACAGCCGTAATATGCAAGCGGTTTCCAGACTCCAGCTTGCATCTGGGAGGGGAAGGCAGGGAGAAAATTGCTACGAAAAGCAAGTTGATTTGAATGTGGATGTCTGATCCTCATCCCAATTCAGAAGCCATCCACTGACAACCTGGCAGCCCGCTTCTGTGTCAGTGACTGAAGGAGAAATTTGGAGGAATACAATGCCCACAGCTGGAGAGTATGGTATAGTTGATGAAAGATAGGAATAAACTTGTCAGTGCTGAAATCCTGAGGTCTGACAAGGTGAAATCCAAGCTGTGCCACCCTCTGAGTATATAGAAGGCTTGGATTAGTTCAGGTTTGTTACTTAGTTCAGAGTTTACCAACATACCATTTCATTGTTTAGCTCACTTTCCCACTGAATGTACAAAGGGATTACACAAACCACACTTACTTTGCTTTTGTCCAAAATTTAAATACCCCATGTAGCTTATACTTTACAGAGAAAGATTTTAAATAAACATGGCTTAGCACTTCTCTCTCTCTCTCTCTCTGCCTCTTTCTCTCTCTCTCTACACACACACACACACACACACACACACAATGGAGTGAGGTTTTATGTAACAGGCTTTTTTTTCTTTTAACCTCTACTGGCTTAATCCTTCAAAAGGTGCTTGGGTCATTTATTAAGGACTCAAACATAGCATATATTTACTGGGCACTTACTATGTGCCAGCCATGATGCTAATAATTTTGAATTATCTTATTTCATAAGGTTGCTATCACACTATAATTTCCCTTTTTAATAAACAAGGATCTTAAGTACTGGAGAAGTTAAATAGCTTCCTCATGGAGTAGTATTTGATTTCAGATCTTCTGGAATCCAAAGTCCCTACTATTTGTTAAGCTATATTCTTTAATTTTAATTGAATAACCACCCAGTATGAACCAGAGAGTGGAAAAACTAAGTAATCCTAGTATGTAACTGGAAGGGTCAGGAGGTTACCAAATAATGTGTTTATTTGCACATGTGTGTATGCATTCAGTGTAATTTAAGCTGATTCTTACAGTGTTTGCCAAAAGGACATCTGTTTTGAATGATGACAGCTTTGTTGTAAGCACATGTGGCTTCCCACATACGAGGTCAGCAAGAGCCAACATTTCTCTGTTGTGCTTTCCTTTGCTTGCGTGTTTCTTGAGACCCTGATGCTGTCTTGCTTTGATTTATAACTCATTGTTTATATTTGCTGCCTTCCACTTATCTCCAAGGTCAGAGGCTGGATGTTCCTCATCTCCATACCCCCTTGGCCACCATAACACATGACCTGGTAGAGCAGCACACACAGTAACAAAGGACCTGGACTATGCATGATCGTAATGCACATTTAATGGCATTTCTAAGCCTTGGTTTCTTTATTGGAAAAAAATGGGTACAATAACCTACTTTATAGGAGTTTTGTTGAGGCTAAATAAATATATCATGTAAAGACTTTAGCATCTGTAACACAGTATATTCACAATGAGTGGCTAAAATTATCATTCGTAAAATGAGCATTTTGATAGCAGTAATAATAGCCTATTTAGATTATAGAAGAAGAACAAATAAAGGGAATTTTTTAAATGTTCAGTTGTCCAAAGAATGAGGATTAAACACAACAAAGAATAAACCAGCCTCTAGTGCATTATACACTCTTGTCCTGTGTTTTCCTTTATCTAAAGGAAGGTAAAATGCTTACCTCAATTGTTTATATACAAGAGCACGTGGCTTATCAACCAATGCAACCCAATGAGGATATAGCTCCAATGTCTATCTCTACAAGCATCCAGACCAGTGGCAAATGACTTCCTGAGATTCAATCAGCAGATTTGCAGTAGACTATAAAAATTTTCCTCCTTGGTCTCTACCTTAGCTCTTGTTACTAATAATACCACAACTGTGGTGGTCATGTTACATCCATTATCTCAGTAGCTCCAAAGACAACCCATAAGATCAATAAAACTTTTATTATTTCCCCTTATTCCCCTTATTCATCTTCATATACTGAGCTATCCAACTCAGTGGCTTATTGGTAATGACTTTTTGGCAGTTATTGAATATTTGTTGAATAAATGGAATCTAACAATAAAGTAAGCTTTGTGTTTAAGTGACAGACAACATTTAATCAAGCAATCAGTCAACCAATACTCATGAGAGTCTTACCCTGGAGAGGAAAGTTATTACTGAATAAACCCGGTACTTTTGCAGCACTTTCAAACATTGTATTAAAATTAAATATGACAACAAGTGTTCTGATTAAACTTATATGTGGTATTTAAAGTAGTTCAATTCGTAGAAACAGAAAGTGGGATGGTCATTGGAGGTTGAGGGAAAGGAGAGCTGCTATTTTAAGGGTACAGAGTTTCAGTTTTGCAAGATTAAAAAGTTCTGGAGAGCTATTTCACAACAGTGTGAATACGTTTAACCCTAGAGAACTGTACACTTAAAATGTTTAAGATGGTAAATGTTAAAAAACGTGTTTTTTTAACCACAATAAAGGAAAGAAAAAAATAAGCATGACCTTTTCAAAAACTTAGAGCACAAGGTTAAATATAAAAGTTTACAAATACATTGATCCTCCACCATTGTTTCTGTCTCCTAAATCCATAGATTTCCTCCACAGAGACAACAGCTGTTAATGATTTCTGTGTTTCCTCTCAGAGAGTCTAAAACGTGTGTGTGTGTGTGTGTGTGTGTGTGTGTATCTATATCTATATCTATATCTATATATATATATTCATTTCTTGTCTTTTTACACTGAAGGTGTATCAGGATTCGATCAGAGGAGAACCAGTATGAGACACACATACAATTTTACGCACACATACACTAATACATGCATACACACAGATAGGCATATGCAGAGATTTATTAGGCAAAACTAGTTTATCCAATTGTGGGGGCTCACTAAACAAGGCAGAAGTCTGTAGGACAGGTAGTCAGGAAGGGAAGATCACATGCAAACTGGAATCACACAAACACAAGATGAAACCCATTGTGCACAGGCAGTGGTCAGAAAGGAAGATCAAGAAAGAACAACTATAGATCCAGTTGTTTGAGGTATCTGCCTCAGGAAGTTCCTGAGACTTTGTAAAGACCTTCCAGGTGACTGAATCAGGGCCACACTCGGTAATCTTCCTTTTACTTAACTAAAAGTCAACTGCTTAGGGACTTAAATCACACCTGTGAAATCACTTCACAGTAGCATCTACATTCATGTTTGATTGAATAGTCAGAAGAAAGTGTGGATATGCTACAAAAAGAGGCCACAGCTTTCTTTATATTTCCCAACTCTCTTGAGAGAATATTCCTTACAGTTCTCCCTAATAAGAAATGTATTATGAAGTATATCCTGGGAC
Organism: Colobus angolensis palliatus; assembly: GCF_000951035.1. Classification (NCBI taxonomy): domain Eukaryota; kingdom Metazoa; phylum Chordata; class Mammalia; order Primates; family Cercopithecidae; genus Colobus; species Colobus angolensis. The sequence continues at coordinate 1,223,290 of NW_012118644.1, forward strand.
CATAGCTCAGCCTAGCCAAGTTGCTACATCAAAAAGCATCCCAGTGATGCCATGCTGTACATGATGTTAGCACTTGGTCTTGTGTCAGAAAGATTTATCATACTATTAAATAAAAAACTCTTTTTAGCAGCTACACAATATTTCAAGGCATGTGTGTAGCAACTGCTTTTATTGATGGACATTTATGTTATTTCCAGTCATTTTCTCACTTCTAATAATGCCTCAATATTTAACTTATATGTGTGTCTTTCTTAAATGTACCTATATATTTTTAAACAACATTATTAGAAGTGGGAATGTTAAGTCAAGTCATATATGCAATTAAAAATGTTGCCAAATATTGCTAAATTTATCTTCAGAGAGGATGCAGGGGTTTGCCCTTCCACCAAATCTTAGGCATTTCTTATGCTCAAGATGGTCCTTTTGCATTCTTTGCTTGGGTTTCACCCCGCTCAGCACTGTCTATTCTTCCCCAGGCAGATAGAATATCTCCAAAGTGTGGAGCTTCCCATGAATCTACATTTTCACTTCCTTGAATTTAATCCCTTATATCTGAGTTATTAGAGCAAATATTGAATCCAGCATCATGCATTACAAATTGGGTATGCTAGCCAATACATGGTAAATTTCTGGAGAGTCACAGGAATTTGGGGTGGGAGATGCCCAACAGAGAATACAGCATATCCTCTCTCATGTATTGTTCAGTTTTCCTAAAAATTTTTTTTGCAAACTTATGTAACAGCTTTCAGAATCTGTAAAGCCACCTGTGCCCTATTTGATACACCCTTTGAAACTTTCTAAGGTGATTTTATTTGGGGGAATATTCTAATTGGAGACATAATTGCACAGCTAATTGTGAATAACACTTAAATGGTAGAGGTGAGTGTTCAAAAAAGTTTTGACCTTAGAAAGTAGAGGGTGCAACAAACCCATGATAAGAAGAAAGAAGTAGTTAGATATGTACTGGTGCCTTTCACTTTTATTCTAAAATACGTAGATCTGTTCTTAATTTGACAATTTTACCTTTTCAGTATGAACTCAAGGACCAACTAATGATATGACCTCTGTTCAGTGAGATATAGGAAAGGTTGTTAAAGACTTTAAAATGCCTGTGCACTTTCAGGAGAGAGAGAGAGGATGTACTGGCTCAGATGTTTTGAGTTCAGAAATCTGCAGCCGTTTGAAAACCCAGCAAACTGAATGGGAATAAAATTGTCCACATCAAACAAAAGCTGTCCGTAGCTTTTGTGCCCGGTCTTATCCTTCAGAGCATCAAAGAAATCCTTTTCCTCCATGGACAAAATAACTTCACATAAATCAATAAAGGAAGAGGCAGTGAGAAGAGAGTTTACCAGATTCAGGCAAGTAGAAGGAATGAGGGCTGGGGAAAGTCTGATGGAAGTAGTGCAGGGGAAGAAAAGGAGAGAACATACTGATGCTACTCAAGGGAGAGAGTTGGGCCATGTAAAGCATGGGTGAGGACAGCAGTTAACAGAAGAGAGAGTAAAGATAGACAGAACAAAAAGAAGACTGATGGGATTGAGATAATGTAGGGGAAGTGGAGACAGAAAAAATAATAATCCACTAGGCTGTTTGCTACTCTTTTTATTTAGTTAGATATTAGAGATGGGATTCTTACTATGTTGCCCAGGATGGAGTGCTGGTGCTGTGGCTATTCTTAGGTACCATGATAACACACTATGGCCTTGAACTCCTGGGTTCAAACAGTTCTCCCATTTCAACCTCCCAAGGAGCGGAGACTACAGGCTTTTGATACATTTTTACTGAATATCTAATATAGGTGCAGGACTCTGAGACTGGGAACCTCCTTGAGAGTTATGATCCAGTCTAGCCCTGGTCCTAGTACCTAATATGCTCTGGCACTGTCCCAGGACCCGGTGACATAGTACTGAACAAGACACAACCCTCGTTCCAAATGGAGAAAACAGAAGGAAGGTCAGTAGGCAATTATAAGCCTGTGTGATACTACCTATGAGAGGAGGTACTCAGGGAGTTATAAGAACACACACCAGGGGCACTTCTCCTCCTCCAGGAGAAACTAGAGTTGGGATAGAGACTAAGGAAATGGAAAGATGACAACAAAGCAAGAGCAGACTAACATTGCTTCATGGTTTATGTAGATTAGGAAAATGATGATGATGACAATTATAACAGCTAATACCTGTTTTTAAGGCACTACCTTTCGTGTTATCTCTCCTGATCTAGGTTCTCACAGATATTATCTCATATTGACACAGCAGTATTGAGTAATATCTATTATTTTCACATTCTGAATGTGAGTAAATTACATATTTGAGTTAGATAATTTTCTCAGATTCACAGAATGTGAACCCATTCATGTTCATCTTGCATCTAAGACTATGGTCTTTCCATTACACTATGTAGGGAAGGGAGGGAAGATCAATAGAAGGTGAGAGGATGGAAAGTGTGCAAGAGAAGAAAGAGCAAAGAAACATAATGAAGAATGAAGGTGGTTCTTAGAAGAAGGCAGGCCCCAGGTGAGGAATGGAGGCAGTGAGTTAATGCGCAGAGTGGGCAAGGATGATAAAGTCATGAGGAAGTAAGAAAGTTGCAGGTGGACTAAAAGATCAGAACTTATGCTATGGAAGAAATTCATACAATGGATGGGAAGAGACCATGAGAAAGGGAAGGAGAAGCAGTACAATTGAGAGATCACAGGGTAAAATGGCAACCATGAAGAGCCCCAATGAATTTTACAAAACTGGTCCACTTAGGCATTTAACTTGGATTCCTCTGACTCTGGCCTCTCCACAGAAGCCAACATCATCTCTGGCCCTTGAAGTTCCCAAGGCAGGAAAGTAATACAAGGTCTGAGATGTGAGCTGAGGCATCACTGTTGATCTATCTAGCCAACGTCAGCACTGTGAACGCAAAGCTCTGCCTTTCCTGCCAAAAAAAAAAAAAAACAAAAACAAAAAAACAAACAAACAAACAAAAAAACCAGTGGAAAGGGATTGCATAACACTAAGGAGAGAGGAAAGAAGAAAAGAATGTAGGTCAGAAGGAGAGCCACTGGGTCCAGGCTGTAGAATTACAGAGAATTTTCAAGACCAATCTTTTATTTTATAGACGGGAAAACTGAGATCCAGGAAGAACAGAAGTTCTGCTCTATATCTCTCAGCAAATTGAGGCCAAAGTCAAACCCCATTCCATACTTCTCCTCAGTGTGCTCTCTGCCACCCCATCTGTGAGAGGAAGGGGAAGAAGAGGCCCAGGGAATGCAGGCACCTGGATAATTGAAAGAAGGTTAAGGGCCAGCTTGCTCTTCTGCAGTTCCCCATGGTAGGGGCGTTCTCCTGCAGGCAGATCTCATTCAGGAAGCTCAGGTTGTAAGAGACTGTGGGTTTAAGCAGGTGCTGCTATTTCTGTTCTGCTCCTTGTCTATTTTCAACCACAGGATGCTGTAGGAAGGGCTTGTGAAACAGTAGCTTTGCTGTTCCTTCATTTTTTCCTTCCCCAATTCAGTCACCCCTTCTGCAAACCACAACTCCAACTCTGGCTTATTCCTGTAGATTAGGGTGCTCCAACCCTTCACAGGCTGATCTGGGATGATGTGCTACCTGTCTTAAATGAATCACTCTGGCTTATGCAGGAAAAGGTAAGGAGGCAACCTCATATGAGCTCTCTGTGAGGGCACCCTGGAGATCACTCAAACGAATATCAATAAGCTTCCCAGCAGCTGGGGCTCAATATGTGTTTGCTGAGTCAATGAATGGATGAATGAATAAATGAATGACTAAAGACTGAAGCACTTCTCTTTAATTTATAAGTGGGAACACTTAAGGCCAATAAGTGAAAAGATTTTCCAAATGTTTTGCACGTGAATGACAGTGCCAAAACCAAAAGCGGGTCTTTAGAAGAAGCTCAGACATCAAGGACAGGAAAAATGAAGCAGGATAATGAAAGGGAGAGAAAAAGGAGAGAAATTGTGGGCTCCTCCAGAATCAATGAATCTCACACAAAGAAATGGCCAGTGGGACCAGCAGCATGTGCACTAGGCAATCACGAGAAATCATGTGAAAGAAACATAATTTAGAAAGAGCAGTTGATGTCAGAAGCGCCATTTGAAGAGTCTTCCTTTAAAAGAGTGCAAAGGAAAGGGTGGTCTAATGGGCTGACCTGCTCCTCTGGCCCAATAAGAACAGAGAACAGACATGTGCTTCTTCCCCTGAATTATCTCTGAGCTTGAGTAAGGGCTCATGGTAGAACAGGGAAGGGCTGGAATTATCTCTCTAGCAAGAAGGATTTCTTGAAAATCAATCTCAATGAAAAACGGCAACAGGTAATTCCAGAAGAGCTTTTGTTTGTTTCCCTAAAGTAACTGTAGAAGAATTAAATCCATACTTGAGAGGGCAGCAGATCACTGTTTTATAGGAGGTATGATCTGGCGTGGTACAAAGTGCATTGGATGAATATGCTCTGCTTTTAGCTCTATCGGTAGATTTGAGAGAAATCACTTTCTGCCTTGAAGCCTCAGTTTCCCTGTCTATAAAATGCTAGTGCTTTGCAAGATTTTTGAAGTCACAACCTACTTTCTTTTGTCTCTATTTCTCCTTTGTAAATATTTACAACATCTGTCATTCCTTCTTACTGTGGGAAATCACTGGGGTAGAAAAATCACTTCTCATTAAATTACTGTTACCTGGGTAATAAGGGAGAGGTTCTTCAAAAAGAGAACCAGGAGCTCTGGGAGGAAACCAGTTTAGAAAAGTGTTGGTTATTGCTTAATAATTAGTCAGACTCTGAGGTCCTTAAAACAAAAACACGATGATATTGAGACGATTCTGGATGCTTTTACATTTTAGTTCCTGGCAAGCCCCCTTCCTCGTATGCATAGGCAAAATTGCTTCTTTAACCAAGGTCAGGTTAAATGGACTGGACGTGGACAGCTCTGCATTTGGCTGCAAGCCACTCAGAGCTTAATAACCATTGCATTTCGTCCTGTGAACTTTGTGACTCAGTTCGGTTTCACATTTCTTTATGAGCGCTCTTTCTGCAAATGCCTTTCCTCACAAAGAGCATTTCTAAAGGTTGAATACCGTGATTAGTGACACATACGCACTTAATCTTCTCCAGTCTTTCCCTGTCTGCGGCTCCCCTCCGTGCTTTTAGTCCTTCGAGTTTTATGCCTGTATCAAGGAAATGTTTTCATCTGTCTCACTGCTATTTTCTTTTCTGTCTTATAAATCCTTAAAGAAATGTAGTGTGAGTGAATTTAGTGAGAGGCCGGATGGATGGCTCCAGAGAATGAATTCTCTTCATCTGAAGAACAGTCTCTGTACACAGAGAAGCAAATAGCATCTTCCAATTCTGTCAATGTGATTATTAAGCATGTATAAAGCTTTTCCCTCTTTTACTATAACAGCTACAAGCAGTTTAATTAGTTGGTTTTCACCCCAGAGTTGTAAAGATAGATGATTCAATTTATCCACTCTTAGATTAAATGCGCATTTGAACCTAAGCTCTCTGATAGAGTACCTAGAGTGCTCGGCTTGGTGTCAAATGCCCTGGGTTAACCTTTGGGGCCTGCAGTCTTTAAGCCACACCACCTACTACAAATCAGTTCATGATTCAGGGTCAAAAAAAAAATGCACATTGTGATACCAACAGAGCATGCACTCTCAATGACAAGGAGACAATCTGCTTTCCCAAGGGGGTGAAGATTCGTTCTAACAAAAAGAAAAAAAAACTCACTCCTTTTATATACAAAGCGTGGACTTTCGTAATGCATAGAAACAGATACTCAGTATATCCATGATATTAAAATTTTATAGAAACGGGGGAGAAATTAGGAAAAAAAGTCTAAAATTTCTCCTCACGAGGTATAATAATGAAAAAAGTTGAGAATCCATGAAACAGAATAGGGACGGAATATCCTTTGAGCACCTACTGTGTTGCAGCCCTCATGCTACCATTAAGCCTCACAACAACGCTGTAAGGGAGCTGTGGATAAGTGTCTTTATTTCATACAAGATTCAGGATAGGAGGCAACTCAGATAATATGTGCCAAATACCCTTTAGCAATCAAGTTCTGTACAAATATAAGGTGTTATTTCAGGTACTAGTAATTTCTTAATAGTGTACATAGCAGTTAGCAATCGTTGTAAAATAAACTACCCAAAGCTAATGACTTAAAACAATAACCATTTTTTTTGCTTACCATTCTGCTGGTCCGCAAATGAAGCTGGGTTCAGCTGAGCAGTTCTGGGATTGGCCAGGTTCCCTCACAGACCTGCAGAAAGCGACTGGTCATGCAGGCAGCTCTGCTCCTGCGGGTTGGCTGACTGTTGGCTGTGGCAATGGGGATGCCTAGGACTGGTGCCTATCATGCTCCAGAAGGTCAGCCCCACGTTGTATTCCCAGGGTAGCAGCAGGGTTCCAAGAGCCCGGCTGAAGTGGAAAAGACCTCTTGAGGTCTAGGCTTAAAATCAACCCAGTCATTTCAGCTATAAAACATTTGTCCAGAGCAAATCCCAAGGCCAAAACAGTTTCATGCAGTAGAAGGAATTACATTTCTTGATGAGAGAGGCTACAAAGCCACATCGCACAGGGTATGAATGAATTGCAGGCTTTAGGATGAACAGTCCTTCTCATCACACTAAAGGGGTAACGTAGTCACTGCCTTGTCTATCTTGGGACAAAGAACGTACCTTTAAAACAGTAAATGATGATATAAATATTAATTGTTACCATCCTCTGGCTTTTGATTTTTAAACCACACTTGGAATGTGCGAGCAAAGGAGCTGATACAACGTCCTCTTATATAAATGTTATGGAATAGTGGCAAAACAAGCACTTGCTAAATAGCTCCATAAGAGTTTAAGAAGAGATACAGTCCTTTTCCAAAGCTTATTTTAAATACCTTCCTTTTTAGAACGGCAGTCTAATAGACATGCTAACTAACCATTAATCTTAAGTTCCCAAGTTTTATTCAAGCATTAAGTTAGGGCATCAAAAAGTTGAGCGCTTGGACACCATTATATCAGCTTTGCACAAAATTGTCTGCCCTGAGTTATGATTTAATGTCATACCCTCTGCCTTTATGGAGGATTAGTATGTGAGTCACCCAAGAGAAGAATATATCTATATCTTTTGTAAAATTCTGGTTGTAAAGTACACTGAATTATCTTTGTATTTCCTTTACATGTAGGTGTGCATGCTAAATTTCTGGTTGGGTTAAGATTCAGAAAGAATTTTCTCTGTTGATGAATTTGTATGTTTTCTATTATTGTGTAATTTCAAATGTTCATCTTTGTAGCTTAGCTGCCAGAAAATAAACTAATTGTCATTGTACTATAATCTTGTCAACTTAAGTGTCTGAAAGTGCCAATTCTATCTGCTTTTTCTCAAATGCATTTTCAAATAACTTTATATGTTATTTCTCCTACTTGCCTTGACTGCTAAGTCACCTTAAGCTGTTTCAAAAGAAGTCAAAGGATATATTTAAAATATCTTTGCTTTTTAAGTGAACTAGTGTCCTGGGGAGATGTTTGCATAATTATAAGTTTGGGTTTGAAAGATTAGCCCTTCAGATGCTATTTTTATCACTCTATATACAAAGACTATGTTAAGCTGCTTCCACATGGATGGGGGCGCCAGGGTTTTGCTCTTTGATCCTGATAATTTTACTTTCCTGAATTGTGGTTATCTGCATTGAAGAGTCTTTCTACTGGCTTATGCTTTTTTTCTATAACAATATACATCTTTTTTTTTAGATATAGCAATATGGTATTTACTAGAATTACCAATTATATTTAATGATACACGATTGAGCTAAAGATTTAAAGTGCTGTGAAACTTCCCTAGCTTTTTTTTTTTTTTTTTTGAGACAGAGTCTCCCTCTGTCGCCCGGGCTGGAGTGCAGTGGCCGGATATCAGCTCACTGCATGCTCCGCCTCCCTGGTTCACGCCATTCTCCTGCCTCAGCCTCCGGAGTACCTGGGACTACAGGCGCCCGCCACCTCACCTGGCTAGTTTTTTGTATTTTTAGTAGAGACGGGGTTTCACCGGGTTAGACAGGATGGTCTCAATCTCCTGACCTCATGATCTGCCCATCTCGGCCTCCCAAAGTGCTGGGATTCCAGGTTTGAGCCACCGGGCCCGGCCTTTCCCTAGCTTTAAATTGGTTTTCCCTTTGATAATCTTCATGTTGGTTGCAACTTCTAAAATACACTTACATTTCTGGTTGTCATTAGTTCAGCAGCTCTATGGGGGCTGCTCTAAACTTGAAGTCAGATCAGTTGAGTGTTAAACCTTATCCCTAGTGTTTGCTGCTGTTTCTTGTGGGTTTTCGTCATAGTGGTCAATAAATATTGACTGACTGACTGAATAGGTGTTCAGTCTACATCTTTGTCACTGTCAGGGAGATTCCTGGCCATTCTGGCCAAACTATCTCAATCATGCTATGGGCATGAAATTACATGCTTTATAAGCTGGTTGCAAAAACTGGGTAAGATAATGGCCATAAAAAACTGCAGTGAACTATGAAGCATTGTAGATGTGGATGTGCATGAGAAAGAATTCTCTTCCTCTTTGGCTTTCTCTTCTTCCTCATCTCTAACATTGATCTTATCATTATGACTCACGGTTTTATTCTGAAAACAGACTCAAGATATTGTCCTCTAGAGCTGTTTTTGGAGCAATGCACAGGAATGTTCTGAAAGTTCACTGATTAAAGCACACCTGTACAAGGAGGTCTTCTACATCCAGGTCAACTCCACCCTGGACTGGTTCAGTGAAAGCAGAAGATGCTTACAAATATGAGTCCTGCCATTACATTGCTTCAGCTCTACAGCTACATTGAGTCTGTTATGCCCTTTGACTGAAGGAAGAATGTGACATTTATCTTTCATTGTCATATGCCATTAACTTCTTCCCATTTGGGGGAGTATGAAAGCAGGGGAGATGGTGATGAGTGGGAGAAGGAGAGACACACAAGGACAAAAGTACCCAAGACCTATTTTCTTACATCACTATGAAATCTAATGGACACTGAACTAGATAGAAACAGAGAAAAAGGTCTAAAATAATAATAATTAATAATAAAGATATTTGTGTATTAAATAAAACTAGAGTCAGATACAGATAATGAAGTCACAACTGGGGAATTATGGAGACTTTCAGGGGATATCTGAGACCCACGGGCTGCTCCTCAGTGGTAGGAAGGAAATATCTGAGACTGTAAATAGAGCACTAGATTTTTAGAGTCCTGGATCCTAACCTTGGGTAAGACTTTATAACTCTTTGAACCTCAGTTTCTTTTATCTGTAAACTCAAAGTTTAATACAAGGTGGGCTCTAAGATTTCATTCAAGCCTCAAAGACCATGACTCTGTCCATGAATTTGTGCAAACAAATGCCACATGTTTTTGGTGACCACATCTCAAATTCTATCTCTAATTTGAGATAGAATAAGTGGACGCAAGAGTTGCAGTCCAGTCACTCTAAAGTTAACTCTTTCTTTGTTATTTTTAATGTGACATTTGTATATTTTTCTAGCTTCTGAAGGGGCCTCTGTGCTTATCTCACTTATAGTGATTGTTAAAAGGTATGGGCCAGGAAGAAGGGGCTTGCCTCTCAGGGACCCCAACAGAGACTCAGGCAGAGCTAGTAGGAAAAATACATTTTATTAAAATTGTCATTAATTTTGTGTTTAGTTACAGCATGTATTTATCAAAAGAAAACACAAACTCCCATTAAAAAGCAGAAACTGAGCACATATGACATCACACTGAAAAATGTTTGTGTCTTTCTCTTGCGCAAACCTATGACCTGCCCCTCACTGGTAGTAACAAAACACGATTATTTTTTAACATTTTCTCATCAGCCTGACTGATGGTGTATTCCCAATATTTGTGGAAATGAACTGAATCACTCTTATCTGTTTCTTAAGTGAAAGTCTATTTGAAAAATACGGCCACTCTGTTTATGTGAAACAGGGGATGAAGAGAGGAAGCAGAGCAGATCCTTAATCCACCAAGTTCTTTATCTTGCATTTTTTTCCTCTCAAATGCCTTTGCAGAGAGATGGATTTTTTGGTAGCTATAAAGCTAAAAAAACACACTGTGAAATATTTAACATATAATCATTTTACACTATACAGTTCATCAATAAAAGCAGTAATGGAGTGTTGTGTAATAAATTAAATATGAATGTAGTTGGAAGTAACAGTGGTTCCAGGCATCAGCTACATATCGCATTAGAGCCAAGGCAGACAGGTGTAATATTTGTTGAATAAACAGCTACTATTGACAAGCAGAAAAGGGGGAAGGCAAACAATCAAGAAATGTCATTGTGGTTTTTTAAAAAGTAAAGAAAATATATTTATTTACCCTGCATTATGAATACATCAGAATTGTGCTGGTTTTCAATAAGACAAACAATTACTAAGACAAAAATTAGGTTGAATCATCACAAACTACTATTTATATAGGTCAAAAATAGTTGGATATTTTGGAATGTTCACATGCTTTAACCTAAAACTATGTACATAAAGCAGTGCTAGTCACTGTGCAATTTCAAAGATTGAATGTAGTTTTTATTATATTATTATATACTATTTTATTCCCTTGAGAATGTGAAGAGGCTTATCAAAATATTCATAATAAAATGAAAAAATATAAATTGATTGAAATAAGAGAATCTAAAACTTATATGGAAATTCAAGATCAGGGAAAATTCAGATTATACAGATCCTATGTTCTTGCCAGTTATTAAAACAGATACCATATATGACTCTGAGCATTCTAGCAGCCAAGACAAGGTAGAAGAAGTAAAAAGAATACTGCTTTTGCACATAAGTAAAAAGCCTACAAAAAGAAGATTTATGTCACAGAGGTCTGAGTAACACATGGAAATGAGGGATAGAGTGAATTAACAAATACTTTCAGTACCAGGACTTGAAATCATCTAGTAGCGTTTTGTTGTTATTTTGGTTGTGGCAGTGTCTTACATATTTATTTTTGTTTGTTCATTTTAAATTTTCAGACGAAATACTAGAGAATGAGGATCAAATGGGAGGGTTTTAGAGGAAAAAATGTGAAGAAAGTATCATTTGATTGTGCTCTCAAAAGTGCATTTAAAAACCCTGTGATCCCTAAGGAACAACCCCTAGAAACAGGAAAGCTAGAAAGTGGTAGGCTATTGTGAGAAAAAAAAAATTAGAAATGACCCAGAGATTTACACCTGCCCCTCACTAAAAGGACTGGGGAGGAGACATGAGATCAGGCCAACAAGATAAGGAAATCAGCTCTGTGCTGGCCATTTCAAAAAGAAAATTGTATAAGGTAATAGTATTAACAAATACTGTATTTAGTATATGCCAGACGTGATTCTGAGTACTTCACATACATTGACTCATTAAATTCTTACAATAAACTTTGAGGTAGGAAATACATTCACATTTTACAGATGAGGAAACTGAAGCATGAACAGTTGTGTAACTTTCCCAAGACCACCCAGCTAGCAAGTGCCAGACCTGGGTTTCAAAGCTGGCAGTTCAAAGCCTATGCTGTCAATGGCTGTGTCAGTGGTGATCCTGGGTAAGTTCTGCCTCTCTTGTATCTGCTATCTTTCATGTCTATAGGCCTTTAGGAGACCTACCAAACAATTCAACATGTATTCAGTCACACCCATAATGCACAAACATAGGCAACAAATGGTTTGTCAACTGGAAGAAGAGACACTCACACGACAAGGTGTTGTCAGAGAATGGCACAATAGAATACAACGCAAGGGGCTGTGAAATGTGGTGGTTAAAAGCAAGGGTTCTGAAGCCAGAGAGATGGTTTGACTACTTGTAATTTACTGCCAAGGAAACCTCCAAGATGTTTTCTAATCCCTCCTAGCTTCAATTATCTAAATCATTAAGCAGGGACAATAGTGTCAGTGTCACTGAGTTTGTGCATGGATTAAATGCGATATTATCTAAAAAGCATTTTTTAGCACGTTTTCTGGAAGACAGTAGCTCACAACAAAGGGTACCAGTGGTGGGGTGTTGGTGGTGGGGATGACTAGGATACACAGACAGAGGCACAAGCCCCCACACAAGGATTAATGACTCGCGTTACTTTAGCTGAAGCTCTGCGAATAGAGCAGAGAATACCACGCTTGATCTAAACTGAGAGACTGCTGGGCTCAAGTATTCATCAACGGGTAAAGACAGAGCACAGCAATGAGACCTCATTCACTATTTCAGGACAACTCCCTTTTACAGGTTGAGAAAAAATATCAACATAGCCCCTTTCAGGTTTGTCACTTCAGTTTTATGGATGTCACTAAACCATAGGGCATTGTAGCTGAATGAGCCCACAGAATCTAACTAATCTAGCTCCTTCACTCTAGAGTATGTGGAAACTGAGGCTTATAAATAAATGAATTGTTCAACGTTCCAGAGCAACTTAAGGAAGACCTGGTCAGTTCCTCTCACTCTAGAGTTGTTTTTCGTGTGCATTTGTTTGCTACCCCAGCCTGTCCCATTGAGACAATCATTCTCTCATTGATAATGATTAGAGGTGGCCTGTGATAAGCACTAGGAAAACAGAGATGAAAATCTGTGTGTGAGTGAGTGTCTATGTGGTATATGTTTACTCATAGCTGAGAAAGATATATACCCCTCAGCAAACTGGGGAAGTAAAAAAGGATTGAACCAGAGAAGTTATAAAAATATTCACCAATTTTATAAGGATGGTAGTGAAGGGCCACCTAATCTGTATGGCATTAGAAATGGTCGGGAAAGGCCTCTGGAAACAGTCAATGACAAAGCTGAGAAGAAAAGGTGTAACTACGAGAAGAGGAACAGGACATTGTTTCCAGAAAGGGATGTAAAAAGGAATGAAATCAGACATTCCTATATAGAAATCATGGACCCCACAGTCAGAGAAGTCAGACACATTCAGCGCAAAGGCTGCCTGGATGCATTATAATATAATATCGTCTGCCTTACTCCCAGTCCTCTCCCAAATAACACTGCTATTAATTCAACCTTCAAGACGAAGAATACCAGGCACAGGGAAATTGAACAGGGAAGCTGAACAGCCTTCCCATATTGTGTATTAAGTACGAGACCTTGAATTCAAAACCCAGCATCCTGACTCCAGATTCTGTGCATAGTCTTAACTACCTTAATTACCATGCAGCACACTTCTCTGAAGTCAAAACCACTAGAAAGTGAGTCTACCTTACATAGAAACATAATTCCAGTGAAAAGCATGCAAAAAGTTCAGTTTGGCATATGCAACTAAAATGCATTAATATAAATATATTTTAGCTTTTAGAGCCAGAATTTATTTAATAATTTTAACTGCAAGCTAATTCATAAAATGATGAGAAAATGAACCAGGTCTTGATTTTTTAACAGTAATTTTTCTGACAAAATTGTATGATCAAATGAAATGAAATCCTTCACTTTCCATTTAACTTTCATATCATGATTAGGAAGAAAGGTAATTTTTGTAAAAATATTTGAGAGATTCACCATTTTTCCCCTGAGACTTCTCCTAAGCTTTTGATATTCAAATATTTCTCTTTTGAAGGTTCTAATCATCTTCCATGTTGATTTTCTTTTTTTCAATTGTTAATTGGTCGAACTCAGCCAAATCCTTATTTGCAAATGGCTTAGGATGTGATTCTAGCAAACCTTAGCATCACTTTCATCAACTTCATGATATTGTGTAGCTTTCACAGGACTACAATTTCACTTAATAAGTGAAATGCGTTATATTCTCATTATGATGCTAGTGCTCAAAATATTTTATAAAATCATGACAGCCTAAACAACAAAAAAAGTTATTTATATCAGATGGGAAGAAATGGAGTAGACATCTTGGCAGAGGTTAATTTTGTTTTTGTTTTTGTTTTTGTTTTGAGATGGAGTCTCGCTCTGTCACCCAGACTGGAGTGTAGGGGCGTGATCTCAGCTGACTGCAAGCTCCACCTCCTGGGTTCACACCACTCTTCTGCCTCAGCCTCCTGAGTAACTGGGACTACAGACGCCCGCCACCACGCCTGGCTAATTTTTTTGTATTTTCTTTGGTAGAAACGGGGTTTCACCGTGTTGGCCAGGATGGTCTCGATCTCCTGATCTCGTGATCCACCTGACTTGGCCTCCCAAAGTACTGGGATTACAAGTGTGACCCACCACACCTGGCAGACAGAGGTTAATTTTATAACAATAATTTTATTGAATATTTTTGTGTAACGAAGACATTAGCACAATCATAACTAACTGAACTTAAGTAATAAACATGCATATAACAAGGATTCACATATATACAAATGCCTTGAAATTCCCAAGGGTCTCAAAAGTGCCAAAGTGAAAAACAGGACCCCATCTCCTCAATTTGGAAAAAGGAACATCTTGGGGGAAAAAAAAAAAGCAGAAAAAAGATTTTTTTTTCTTTCTTTCTTTTTTTTTTTATTATACTTTAAGTTCTAGGGCACATGTGCACAATGTGCAGGTTTGTTACATATGTATACATGTGCCATGTTGGTATCCTGCACCCATCAACTCGTCAGCATCCATCAACTCATCATTTACATCAGTTATAACTCCCAATGCCATCCCCCCCACTCCCATAATAGGCCCCGGTGTGTGATGTTCCCCTTCCCATGTCCAAGTGATCTCATTCTTCACTTCCCACCTATGAGTGAGAACATGCGGTGTTTGGTTTTCTGTTCTTGCGAAAGCTTGCTGAGAATGATGGTTTCCAGCTGCATCCATGTCCCTACAAAGGACACGAACTCATCCTTTTTTATGGCTGCATAGTATTCCGTG
>NW_012118644.1:1241508-1319549 GCF_000951035.1 Colobus angolensis palliatus
TGATGGGCTTCCCTTTGTGGGTAACCTGACCTTTCTCTCTGTCTGCCCTTAACATTTTTTCCTTCGTTTCAATTTTGGTGAATCTGACAATTATGTGTCTTGGAGTTGCTCTTCTCGAGGAGTATCTTTGTGGCATTCTCTGTATTTCCTGAATTTGAATGTTGGCCTGCCTTACCTGGTTGGGGAAGTTCTCCTAGATGATATCCTGAAAAATGTTTTCCAACTTGGTTCCATTTTCCCCCTCACTTTCAGGCACACCAGTCAGACATAGATTTGGTCTTTTCACATAATCCCATATTTCTTGGAGGCTTTGTTCATGTTTTTTTCTCTTTTTTCTCTAGACTTCTCTTCTTGCTTCGTTTCATTCATTTGATCTTCCATCATTAACACTGTTTCTTCCAGTTGATCGAGTCAGTTACTGAAGCTTGTGCATTTGTCACGTATTTCTCCTGTCATGGTTTTTATCTCTGTCAGTTCGTTTATGACCTTCTTTGCATTGATTATTCTAGTTATCTATTCTTCCATTCTTTTTTCAAGATTTTTAGTTTCTTTGCGCTGGGTACGTAATTCCTCCTTTAGCTCTGAGAGATTTGATCGACTGAAGCCTTCTTCTCTCAACTCATCAAAGTCATTCTCCATCCAGCTTTGATCCATTGCTGGTGATGAGCTGCATTCCTTTGGATGGGGAGATTTGCTCTGATTTTTTGAATTTCCAGCTTTTCTGCCCTGCTTTTTTCCCATCTTTGTGGTTTTATCTGCCTTTGTTCTTTGATGACGGTGATGAACTGATGGGGTTTTGGTGTGGGTGTCCTTTCTGTTTGTTAGTTTTCCTTCTAACAGTCAGGACCCTCAGCTGCAGGTCTGTTGGAGATTGCTTGAGGTCCACTCCAGACCCTGTTCGCCTGGGTATCAGCAGCGGAGGCTGCAGAAGATAGAATATTGCTGAACAGTGAGTGTTGCTGTCTGATTCTTGCTCTGGAAGCTTCGTCTCAGGGGTGTACCCCGCCTTGTGAGGTGTGAGGTGTCGGTCTTCAACTAGTGGGGGATGTCTCCCAGTTAGGCTACTCAGGGGTCTGGGACCCACTTGAGCTGGCAGTCTGTCCATTCTCAGATCTCAACCTCTGTGCTGGGAAATCCACTGCTCTCTTCAAAGCTGTCAGACAGGTCATTTACCTCTGCTGAGGTTTCTGCTGCTTTTGTTTAGCTATGCCCTGTCCCCAGAGATGGAGTCTACAGAGATAGGCAGGCCCCTTTGAGCTGTGATGGGCTCCACCCAGTTCGAGCTTCCTGGTGGCTTTGTTTACCTACTTAAGTCTCAGCAATGGCAGGTACCCCTCCCCCAGCCTCGCCGCTGCCTTGCAGTTAGATCTCAGACTGCTGTGCTAGCAATGAGGGAGGCTCCGTGGGTGTGGGACCCTCCCGTCCAGGTGTGGGATATGATCTCCTGGTGTGCTGTTTGCTAAGACCCTTGGTAAAGTGCAGTATTAGGGTGGGAGTTACCCGATTTTCCAAGTGTTGTGTGTCTCAGTTCCCCTGGCTAGGAAAAGGATTCCCTTCCCCCTTGCACTTCCCAGGTGAGGCCATGCCTCGCTCTGCTTCAGCTCTCTCTGGTCGGGCTGCACCAGCCGACCAGCACCGATTGTCCAGCACTCCCCAGTAAGATGAACCTGGTACTTCAGTTGAAAATGCAGAAATCACCCGTCCTGTGTGTCACTAGCACTGGGAGCTGGAGGCTGGAGCTGCTCCTATTCAGCCATCTTGCTCCAGGATCCCGAAAAAGATTTTATAAATAGAGTTGTATTTTTTATGTACATTCACTGTATATAACACAGCTCCTATTAATGCATATCATCAAATTTATGTGGAGTACAGATTTTTTCCAGTACTTTGATGACTGAGTACCTGCTGTGAGCTGCCCAGAGACAGTGCTTTTCCAGGGAGTTGAACTCAATGACTTGAAGTTCCCTTTGCCTAGAGTAGATAAAGGACTTTTGAAATTCCCTACCTTATGGGCACCGTCCTTCTCCCAGTGAAAAATAAATAATTAGTTCTGTCTTCTTGATCTGAAGCTCACATTTAGAGCTAGGGAGCAGACATTTTAATGAAGAAACTGAACGACATCAGTGCTATCCATCAGTAATTATTGGTTTAGAGGGTATCCCAAAAGTCCAGTTAATTCCTCATTGTCAATGAAGAGAAGCAACAGAGGCGTATTCTTCAATTCAAGGAGAGTAATGTTGGTGGAGAGATTCTGTCTTCCCTGTTATGCCCGGTGCCTTTCTACAAAACTGGTTTGTGTGCAAAGAGCTGGCCATCTGTTGTGTCTGGGCATGCAGTGCATATGTCTGAGCATAGAAGAAGAAATTCAGACTCTCAGTTTTACAGAACTGAATTCCAGAATTTTTTATGTGTCAGGAGCTTTCTGGAGCCAAGAAGTAAAGGAACAAATGTTTTCAGTGGACTGTTCTTTCAGTTTACATGTTAGGCTTGGAATCCATAAACCCCTCTATTCCCAAACTGTGACTCAACTCTGCTCAAGTCCACACATTTTTATTAAGTGTATCATTTTTTTTTTTACCCACCATCATAAGAAACAGCACACACATAAACAGGCATGGGTATGCATGCAGGCACATACACACTCACACACCCGCTTCCCTGCCCGCACACACAAACTCTAGCTTTCATTTGCTGTACAGATTGTATATTCTAGGCACTGTGGTAAAATGTTTATGTTCCTTACCTCTTAATACATACACCAACTCTGGGAGGAAGGTGTTTTTATTCCCACTCCACAATAAAGAAACTGAGGCTAAGCAGAATTAAGAAACGTATCTAAAATCACAGTGCTAACCAACTCTATAGAACTAGAATTTGAAACCAGATCTCCCTGATTCAAAGCCTATAATCTAAAGGTTTGTCTTTTGATGAAACAGGATATGCAGTTGTGTACATATGTGTGTATAGTACTATTAGTATAAAATATTTGAAACATATAAGAGGTGAGAACATCAGCTTATTGGGAATATATTGGTGTAGGGATTCATTGAAGTCTGAACTCATAGACTCTCGGAATTACAAGGGACATCAGATGACCTTAAATTACCCTGCTACACAAATATCTGTACTGGATAGTAATCAGAAAGGGTGATTCCAAGAGTCTATTTCAACTCTGAGATGTTATTGTCTTAATTATTACATGATATCAGTTGATCCTTTTCAGATTACAGCATCTGTATCTCCAGGGGTGTGCCAAGAATCAATGTTACAGGATAATAAGTATTCCAAAGGCTACATTAAAACAAAAAGACATATTGTTCAATTTAATGCAAAGTTTGCATGGGATGTTAACATAAGGCAGGACTTTAAATCTATTTTGTACCTTTAGAACTCATTTTGAGCTACACTTCCTTAGATTCCTATGCATACATACTTATGGCCTTGTGTCATAACATTTCGTGGAGGAGGAGAAATGATGAGCAAGCTCTCAAATATCATCTGATTAAAATTATTTCACTATCATTTCTAATTCATAAAATGTGTTTCCATATTTTGAGTTGAGATCTGCCTTTCCTTGCATCTCTAAATATTGAAAATCCCTCTGTTGTAAATGCCCAATCCTTTCACTAAACATAATTTTCAGAATAGGATATAATTCTCTCTTTGTCCAGCCAAAGTCTTGAAGCAGATTTTATCTGGGCAGTCAAATGGTTCCTCAGTCATATTCATATCATTTGACCAGTGCAACTCCCTACTCTGAACCATGTAGAACCCAAATTACATAACCTTCCTGGCACAAAGCCAGCATTCCACCAGTTCTGTGACTCAGGGAAGACCATTCCTTTTATAGCTGGACAGCATGAAAAATGCAAACTGGTCATATCTAATGTTGACTGTTCTGGTTGGTGAACAGAAGCTCAGAGCTATGACATTTTGGAGCACTTGACCTTACCCTGGAAGTGAGTGTCCTACAGCATTCCTGTGCCTCTTTTAGAATAACATAACATCTGCAATCTCTGAAATGAGCCAGGCCTCCAATCCCATTATATCTCCTACAAGCTAATATGTTGTCTGTTTAATTGTTGTGAGTACATTTCAGAATTGAGCAACTGTGTACAAGCAGCATCCTGAGTAGGATGAGCCACTGTTCTCTCCAATGAAGGATAAGGATCTAAACAATAAGCTAGGGATGGTTATGCCATAAAGAGTCACCTTCGACCTCCTAGAGAGTGTCATAACGCAACAAGAAAAGTTTCATAAGTGGGAGATATCCATGTCCCAGGGCTTTAATACTCTCTATCATCACTAAGTAGCTTATCGACACCAGCCAGTCCTGGCTAAAGAAACTGCAAGGACAAACTCGCTCCTGGCATTCCAGCCTCTCCGTTACCCAGCCCATTGCCCTTCCTAGTCTAGTCTCCTCCTGCATTCCAATGCTCCTTGCTGTATCTTGAACATGTGTTCATGCCTCAGCATATTTGCAGGGACTGTTTTCTCTGCCTCAGATGCTCTCCCTCAGCTTGGCAAATTCCCTATTCATCCTTCCTGATCCAAATTAATTAAGCTTG
This sequence comes from Colobus angolensis palliatus, assembly GCF_000951035.1. Lineage (NCBI taxonomy): Eukaryota > Metazoa > Chordata > Mammalia > Primates > Cercopithecidae > Colobus > Colobus angolensis. The sequence continues at coordinate 1,246,077 of NW_012118644.1, forward strand.
AGCTTTGGAGACACATTGAGCTGGGTTTGAATTCTTACATTCTAATTGGTGTGTGACTCAGGTAAACTATCTCTGCATTTGTAAATTGAGTACAACAATAATTATGTTATATAATTGCTATGATTAGCACATTAAATGAAATTTTTGAAATTATTAGTAAAATGCTTATCACATAGTTGACACATGGTTATTTTTGTTATTTTAATAGCATTTTTATTGAATTTGAAACAGTATCTGTCTCATTCTTAATTCCTTATTCTTAATTATTATCCAATGGTAACATTTCTAGTATTCTAAACCAGAAGTTGGCAAACTATTTTTCTGCAAGGGACAAGATAAAAAATATTGTAGGCATTGTGGGCCATAAGACCTTTGTCATAACTACTCAGCTCTGCCAATGTTGCATAAAAGCAGCTATAGATAATACAAAAGGGAATGGGCTAGACAGTTTGAACTCTGATGTCAAATACCAGATTTTATTCAACATAGAATGCTCAGCATCTAACTTAGGGATTCAACTATAACACATGGCACAAATCTGGCCCTCTGCCTGTTTTTGAAAATAAAGTTTTATTGGAACACAGCCATTCCCATTGGTTTATCCATTGTCTGTGGCTGCTTTTGCCCTACAATGGCAGAACTGAGTAGTAGATGCAGAGACCATAGGCCTACAAAACCTAAAACATTTACTACCTGGCCCTTTCCAGAAAAAGTTGGCCAGCCTAGCTCAATGATTGTTGGCACATGTTTGTTAAGTGAATGAAGAAATAGCTAGCATCAACAATCTGGCCTTAGGGCATTGCAAGCTTTGGTGAAAGGAGATGAAAGAAGCAGGGGTCTTAAATCTAGGGAGATTCATAGAAGATAGAGAACCAGTGACAATGGTCATGGAGTAAAAGGTTGTGGTCATTGATCTTGGGGTAAGGAATATTTGCTTCTGGCTTCCGTTTTATGCTCCCTGCTAGATGGTGATCAACCTGGTCATGGCCAGAAGAAGAAACTGAAGCCCAAAGGAGAGAAAAGTTTGCCCAAGGCCATATACGTGATGAAGCATTGAGTTGTTGACAGCCTGCAATTTTAATCCTTGAAGTCACACATGCACCTGACAGAGAGGAAGCCTGAAATGAATAAATCACCCCCAAAATGTAATCATCACAACAGACCTTCTAATACCCTGAAATGCTTGTCTTTTATTTGCCCACCAGTATTTTTCTGACCTATAGTTCAAGGTGATCACCTTAATAGTGTGCTTATTTTTGTAATAACTATTCATAAAATTTTTAAAGCACATTATGGCATTTCACAGATGAGCAAGGCTATGACTGATGGTGCATAAAATTCCCATTCAACCACATTTGGCCAATATTACTCTCTACCCTGAACCCCTGTCTTCATCTGTTCTCATGCTGCTAATAAAGACATACCTGAGACTGGGTAGTTTATAAAGGAAAGAGATTTAATTGACTCACTGTTCCACATGGCTGGGGAGGTCTCACAATCATGGTGGAAGGCAAAAGAGAAGCAAAGGCACATCTTACATGGTGGCAGGCAAGAGAGCTTGTGCAGAGGAGCTGCTGTTTATAAAACCATCAGATCTTGTGAGACTTACTCACTATGATGAGAACAATATGGGGGAATCTTCCTCCATGATTCAGTTACCTCCCACTGGGTTCCCCCCACAACACATGGGGATTATGGGAACTACAATTCAAGATGAGATTTGGGTGGGGACACAGCCAAACCATATCAACCCCCTTTATAAGGCCCATCCCTCTAGACTAAGATATTTGTGATGTTTCTTTTTAGAATGATTTTATTTTATGTTCCTTGTTTAGCCTCCAGTATCACCAGAATACTTTGAGGTAGTCACAGACTGAGACTTACATGTTCATGGCTAGTTACTGAATTTGTGTGGAACTACTTTTAATCAAGGATGAACTATTTTTCACTTTTGCATTGTCCAACTGCTTCCTTGACTATCCCTTACATCATTCATAAATAACCATCTCTCATAGTCAACCAGAGATTTCATCTCTTAAAGATGCCCCTCAAAATGTAAGACATTAGCAGTTGAATTGAAGCCAGAGGGAAAAACCATGCATTTATACAGCAATTTCCACTGCAGGCATGTATGGTGTATGTATCAATTCCAAATTTGTTGCCTGAGACAAATGCAATGTATTCATAGTAAAATGTCCTCCTAAGATCAGATAATCGACTACTGGTCTTGAAGGTCTCTGGTTCACTGCTTCCTAACCTTTCTTCCTGCCATGTACACTTTTATCTAATGCATTAGGTCCCTCAAAACACCTCAACATGTTTCTTAACCTTGAAAAAGACATTTCCAGCAATGGAGAATTCAGCCTCTCTGAATTTTTCATACTCAACTGCTGGAAGTCTGATCATAAGAAATTTCTACCGAAAGTTCATAATCTTTATCTTTCATCCAGAGGCACTTTTCCTAACTTTTGTGGCCAAATGAAGCAAGTCTTTTACCTTTAGGATATAAAATGCCTTCAAAGAGTTGAGAATGAATATCATGCCTCTCCCTGGAACTTCTCTCCCATCAATTTCAACATCCCCAATCCAACCAACAATTCTAGTAGGTCTGAAGTTCCCAGTCACCTTTTCTGGGCATTATCCTACTCATCAATACTCACTAAGAAGACAAGTATTTTACTTCATGTATCAGTTGTCGTATTTGGCAATAATTGGATTTGTTTGCATAATTAAAAGGAACAACACACACACGTATATTTATTCTTTTCCTGGAATCATTTGCTTTAGATTCTAGATTGTGAACTCTAGAATCAGAAGGACTTTAATATTATAACTCTCTTTTTTTCATCTTTTTTACATCCACTATCTTTATTTTCTCCAACTTTCCTCATTTTTATAAACGATAATAAAATCGTTATGCCTAAAAGAAGTAGAATGACTTGCCTGAGTTCATGCTGCGAAGTAACATAGCCTTGAATAAATTTAAAGCAAAGAAAATAACATTGATGTAGAGCCACTATGTGCTAAGTGCTTTGACCATGTTTTCTCATGCAGTCTTTACAGTAGCTCCCCGAGACTAGACACTTTCATTTCTATTTAACAGATGGTAGAACTGAGGCTAGGAGGAAGAAAGACCTCGCGGATGCTATGTGGAAGTGAGCCCAGATCTTAAAGATTTTCCGGAAGACAATCTTGCTCTTCAACGGAGAATCCTATTTAAATCATAACCCTTGCAACCTTAGACCAGTGAGGCTGCTTGTGTCTGAGAGAAGTAATTATTCATCAACTTCCATAATTACAAAATCTTAGAGTAGGCAAAGACCATATGGAGGTTGTTGAGTCCAACTTGATTACTCAGAAGAAAAATAGACACTAATGTTGGGTTTCTGCAAAACCCAGTTTCCTTTCTACTTTAATATCTAGCATTCTATATTTGTGAAGTTAATATCTTAGATTAAGAAAAAATTCATCCTTGCACTCACCCGAACACGTAGCATCACCTTATGACATCATAGTCACCATAGCAACACCCGTGAGTTGGCAGCATATTGCCTTCAGTGAGGGATCATGGCAATGAGTTAACAAAGGATGGCAGCTTCAGATGCTGATGTGAACAGGAAGGGAAGAAGTGGAAAAGGAGGAACAGGTGTGCTGCTTTTTCTGCCAACATTCCCTAGGCCTGAGATGAAGTGGGAGTGAACATATGAATAACCCATAAGGAACAGAAATAAGTCTCCTAATCGCGTAGCCAATAAAATGAGAAGAGGGGAAGCAAGATAGAAGAGGAAGTGAAAGCATTCTGGTGTCCTGTTTCCAAATATCAGGGTTGAACATTCTTTATTCTTTCTCTGTCCTTTACTCTAGAGCAGTGTGCCATTTCTGAAAGAGCATGAAGTTAACAAACTCTAGGTGGGAATTTTTTTTTTTTTTTGAGATGGAGTCTCACTTGGTTGCCCAGGCTGGAGTGCAGTGGCATGATCTCGGCTTACTGCAACTTCCACCTCCCGTGTTCAAGCTATTCTCCTGCCTCAGCCTCCCAAGTTGCTGGAATTACAGGTGCCCACCACCATAGCAGGATAATTTTTGTATTTTTAGTAGAGATGGGGTTTTTCCATGTTGGCCAGGATGGTCTCGAAGTCCTGACCTCAGGCGATCCACCCACTTTGACTTCCCAAAGTACTGGGATTACAGACATGAGCCACCGTGCTCAGTCAGAATTTTATTTACTATACCACTTATTATGTTCACGCTTGGAAAAGTTTCTTAACCTTTGGAGTCTCAGTTATCTCATCTGTACAAAGGGTGTGATATTCACATCTTGAGATTGTAAAGATTAAATAATGCAAGTGAGGTATCTGATTGATATAAGGCTCTCGGTTTTCCTCTTTCTTTTTTCTAAGTGATTGAAATTTAGAATTATGAAATGTCTTTGTTTGGACTGCTATAACAAAATATTGGAGGCTGGTAGCTTATAAATGACAAAAAAACCATTTTTCATAGTCATGGAGGCTGAGAAGTCCATGATCAAGCCACCAGTAGATTCAGTATCTGGTGAAATCCTGTTTCCTCATACATGAGGCCTGTAAGCTGTGTCCTCATGTGGGTGGCAGATTAGGTGAGCTCTCTGGGGCCTCTTTCACAAGGGTGCTAATCGTGTTCATGAGGGCTCTCTACCTTCATAAACTAATCACCTTGAAAGACTCCACATCCTAATTCTATTACTCTACCTCCTAATCCTATTACCTTTGGTGTTGAGATTTCAACATATGAATTTCAGGAAGATGTGAATATACAGATTATAGCCCAAATTATGGTAGTCAGTGATGAATGGCCATATCAAGTATCATGTTTCATGCATTTCTACATGTTTGAGCTATTCCACAATTATGTAATTTCTAAACAAAAATGTTTAATTTGCTTAAAATGGATGTAATAGGTACATTTCTCAATGAATTTGATCAATCTTCTACCTATCTGAACCTTAAAATTGTATAGAGAAAAACAGATTTCATGTTATGTTATTACTTTCCTTCTTATATTACACTTGAATGGAACTTAGCTGTTGGACATGTCTTTCTAAACCCATACATCTATCCATCACTGTAACTGCAACCTCAGAATTATTTATTTCTATTCTTCTGCTTAATCAATGTGTTTCTAATTAGACTTCAGCGACGAAGTTTTTCGTTTGTTTGGCCTATCATTGTATCTCCAGGTTCTAGCACAGTACCTTATATAAAGAAGATGCTCAATATAAACATTTGTTGAACAAACAGAAGTTTAGCAGGCATCTTTATATGACATAAGTATTCAAAATGTCAGCAGAATATTATTGAATACCTCTATGAGTCCACTCACTAAAATAATCAAGTGTGCCGTTAATATATATCAGACTTTGTAGAGATTTTTACTTTGCCTTTTATCCCTTTATGTTAAGCTATGCGTTTCCTTTGTGTGTCTCTTTTTCTCTCTCTAAATATACACGTGTCGTTAACTTTTTACCTCCGCCTTAGAAAAAAGTCTCCCTCCCTCTCTTCTACACTAGGTCTTCGTTTCACTGCTCCCTGGTCTTAAAAGTTTTTTCCATGGGACTCTCCTGCCAACATAATTCTGTGTGAGTTACATTCGTTTGCAAAACCTTTCAGCATACGAAGATGTTCTACTTAATTAGTAAAAGCTCAATTTTTTTCTGTCCTCAATGGAGCATCATATATCACGAAGTCTGGAGAGTCATTAGCTGTGATATTAATCAGGATGGGAACAAAAGCAGAATAAAACCCCGGCCCTCAGTGAACCTTGCCATGTCTCAGGCTCAGCTGCAACTACCCTGCAGGAGCAAGCCCTCTGAGGGTTCCTTGGATCATTTCCACCCTGAGGGACACAGTGAAGAAGGCTGTTATTCACCACGGCAGGTAGTGTGTTACTACTGCTCAGGGACACAGCAGGGGGACAGGGGGAACTGAGGCCTGAATGTCTTGAGCACGAAATATCCCACTTGGGAGCTCCCTTGCCTGTGTTGAGGGAAAGTGTTTATTTCCTAGAGCCTCTTTCAGTTTAGGCGGAAGGTGACTGCTTCTACTCTTGGGAGATAAAAAGGAGAGTTTGTTTTCACATGTATGCCCTGCCTAATAATCCTTAGGAAATGCTGATTTCATTTTATGATATGATTAGGAACAAAATAGGAAAGCAAAATGTACGTAAGCTCCCTAGAGACGTTTGATCTCTGTATAAATTATGCTAATTGATAATTCCCTGGGTCTTCATGCTCTCTGGGACTCAGTTTCCAGTTGAGTAAAATGGGAAAAATGATGTCCATTCTGTTTCCCTTGCAGAGTTGTCACAGAAGAAAAAAATAAAATTAATGTGGAGATGTTAAAATGACCCCTTAAGTTTGTTTCATTTCTTATGATTTGCAAAAGTAACTTTGTCAAATACTAAATCATTTATTGGGATAAAATCAAAACAAACATATGACCATGAATCACACACATTGTGTCCACTATGTGGATATGAGTGAGAAGCAGCTGTCATGTAGCAGAAAGAATGCAGGTCATAGCACAGGAGGTAGGTCTCTACCATTCCTGACTTCTGTGACCTCAAGTCTGTCTATGAACTTCAATTACCACATCAGTAAAATGAAGACAGTAAAAGTCATCTATCAGGGTTGACATAAGAATAGAATAACTTTATCAACTTCTACCTGCCTTGATTTTGTCTGAAAATATCAGCTTAACAGTATTTTCCTGACTGCCTCAATGGAGCTATATAATCTTTACAGAATGGCTATGGTCTGGGATTCCACTCTTCTCTTTTATTATTATTTTCTCTCCTGATATCTTTACATCAGTTTCTTCCTCTAGAATCCATCATGCAGGCAGCCTTTAATCAGCATTACATGCTACCTAAAGTGGTTTGCATACATTATCTTATTTATACACCTAAAGTAACCTGACAAAGTTAGGCATTATCTTCATTACATCAAGAGGAGGTGAAGAGTTCCTGGTAGTTACTCAGTTACTGAGCGGGAGACCAGGATCCAAACCCATACTCTTTTGTCCCTCCAGCTGAAGCTCATTTATTTTTATCCCTTTGCTTCCCAACAAGCTTTCTCTAGGAGCTTTAGAAAGCTGCACGTCCCTCCGTTGGTATGACACGGGTTTCATGCTCAGGTATAAGGAATATAAGGAATGGGCAAGCTCAAGGTCAGGTTGGATTTCCAGGCAGCAGCTGATATGTTAGCGTTTCTGTCTTGTTCTTTCAGATGTGACACAATGCACAGCCCAGCAAGTGATCTGGCCCTGACAACTGGTAAACTATAATAATCCTAATACTTTGCGTCAACACAGCACCTTTCATCTAAGGCATCTGGGGACTCAGAAGACATTAATTAAACTTCACAACATCTTAATTCTTTGAGGTCAGGACTGTACCAATTTTAGAGAGAGAGAAACTGAGATAATAATGACTCTCATAAAGCAGAAAATCAAGACGGATCATTTGGCAGATGATAGAAACCTAGCCTCTGGGTCAGCTGAAACAATCATTAGATAAAATTGTGTGTCACTGAAAGCACCTGCTGTGAAGTCAGTAGACATGAGCTTTTGGACTGACCTTTCCAGTTTTTGAGTGAATAGAATCCAGTCACTTTTTCTTTCTCATTCTTCCTGCACTTATCAGTAAAACAAAGGAGCTGCTAATCACTGCCTTTACCTAGAAGCATCCACTCTCATGCTGACACGGCCCTTAGGAATCATCTGCCTACAGTCCTCCAAACACTGCTTCATGGGCATGTGCCACTAGGGTGTTTCAGAATCATGAGGGATGGGTAATGGAAGAGAAAGCTTGTTTAAAAATTCAGTTTCCCAGGGGCCCATCCTAATGATTCTAATTTAGTGGGACTGAGATGGGACTCTGAAATACAAGGTTTTTAAATGCTTCCAAGATGATTCTGATGTAGTCAGTTTGGGACTCACAGTGGGTTAAGCTCTGTTCTGATCTTTGTCTTTTTACAGGTTATAGGGAGTTTTCAACACCTGCCCCTTCTGCCTCTACCCCACTCCTTTCCCCCATCCCATCTATCACCCCAGATTTCTCCTTAAAATGTGTATCATCCACTTGTTCTCCATAGCAATTGAAAAAATAATTTCATGTTAAGTAGATCATGATCAGTCCACTTATCTTGATACTGCAGAAGGTTTCCAAAAGAAATTTTAATTCTATAATAATAGATCTTCATGAAACACTATATGCCAGGAACTACTAATTAGTTTTACACATGTCCATTTATTTAATCCTCACAGCAGTCCAATTAGTAGGTAGTTAATATTATTAGTATTTTAGGTGTGGAAACTAAGGCACAGAGAAGTTATGTAATTTGTCTAAAGACACATAGCAGAGCTGGATTTGAAGCCAGACAGTTTAGCTCCAGAGTCTTTTCTCTTAAGCTCTATGTATAGTGTCTCAAATAATCCAAAGATGAGAGAAGATTTGAATAACTGCATTCTATGAAGTTCTAGACTACACTGAGGTTTTTGAGAATCTGATGAAAGTTGTGAAAGCCTCTCCCAGAAAATTTCTCACATGTATGTAAACAATCTCAATTTGGCACACTTTCAGGGGTTGAACAATATTCAAAAGTTTTTCCATGAAATCTCTGTTAAAAAAAGAAACTGGAAAACAGTTGACTAAATGGAAAGCTACAAAAATGAGGGATGGGAAAGATGATCACTGTTTTTAGATATAAGAAGTGCTTTCATTTTTTTAAAGGCAACAGACATGTCTGGTGAAATTAAAAAGAGCACATTATGATTAAACACAAAAAAATACCTTTTTAATGGAGTCATCAAATAGTGATTTAGGTCTCTTTAAGAAGGTAGTGAGCTCCCCATTGCAAGAGGTGTTCAAGCAAATGATGGGAGGCAATCTCACAGGGATGCTGACAATGACTTTTTCTATAATAAATTAATTGTCTGTAAATGAAAAAACCTATAATACTCTGAAGGAGGCTGAGAAAATCCAGTCTCAATAATGTAGCATCCATAATGTCCAGCATATTATAGTAATAATAATAATGATACTCTACCTAGACATGTAAGGAGGCTAAAAAATGTGGCCACAAATCAGTAAACTGAGCCTGAGATAACCCAGGTACAGAGATTAGCAAAAAATTATCTTAAAAAAGTTATTATAAATATGTTTGAGGACTTTAAGGAATGTATGTTCATAATAAGTTAATCTATAGCACACAAACAAAAACTATAAACACCAAACTGAAGTTTCAGAAATGAAAAATATAATATCCAAAATGAAAAATTAACTGATTTTACTCAATAGCAGATTAAAGACAGCAGACAAAGAGATCAGTGAACATGAAGGTATAATAAAAGAAGCAATTCAAAATAAAGTACAGAGAAAATAAAAGGTTGAAAAAAATATATAGTAAAGCCTCAATAACTTGTGGGACAGTATCAAGCTCTACAATATCCATATAACTGGAGTCCAAAAAACAGAGGAGACAGATAATGAGGATAGAAATATAATTAAAGAAATAATGATAAAATTCTCCAAAAATTTTGTAGAAAGCAAAATTTACGTGTCCAAGAACATCAGTAGTGAGCTTCAAGAAAGAGAAAAACAAACACAATTATACTTAAAGACATCATAGTCAATCAAAAATTAGAAAAAAATATTGAATAAAGCCAAAGGAAATGATACCTTACATCAATAAAACAATGGTATGTGATGGCTGATTTCTTGTTAAAATCAATGGGTGATAGAAGCAAAATAAATGACATTTTTAAGTACTATGGGGGTGGGGATTCAAAAATCTGTCAACCTAGAATTCCATATCCAACAAAAATATACACAGACAAATAAACGCAAATCAAAACGTTTTTAGATTTGTAAAAATAAGAAAATTTTTCTCCAAAAGACCGGAATTATAGGAAATATAGAAGGTAATTCTTCATGCTAAAAGGTATTCACAGGTCTGCAGAAGGATAATCACAAGCACTGGAAGAATAACCACACTGCTTTCCGCAATGACTGAACTAATTTATACTCGCACCAACAGTGTATAAGCATTCCTTTTTCTCCACAACCTTGCCAATATCTGTAATTGTTTAACTTTTTAATAATAGTCATTCAAACTGGTGTTACATGGTATCTTATTGTGGGTTTGATTTGTATTTCTCCAATGAACAGTGATGTTGAACTTTTTTTTATATGATTGTTGGCCACATGTATGTTTTCTTTTGAAAAGTGGCTTTGCCCACTTTTTAATAGGATTGTTTGTTTTTTTTCTTGTAAATTTGTTTAAGTTCCTTACAGAGGCTGGATATTAGACCTTTGTCAGATACATAGTTTGCAAAAATTTTCTCCCACTCTGTAGGTTGTCTCTTTACTCTATTGATAGTTTATTTAGCTGTGCAGAAGCTCTTTAATTTAACTAGATCCCATTTGTCAATTTTTGCTTTTGTTGCAATTTCTTTTGGTGTCTTTGTCATGAAATCTTTGCCTGTACTTATGTCATGAATGGTATTGCCTAGATCATCTTCCAGGATTTTTATAGTTTTGGGTTTTACACTTAAGTCTTTGTGTTCTCGCTTGTAAGTGGAAGCTAAATGACAAGTACACATGGAGACATAAAGGGGTATAACACACACTGAAGCCTTTTGGAGAATGGAGAATGGAAGGAGGGAGAAGATCAGGAAAAATAACTAATGGGGTACTAGGCTTAATACCTGAGTGATGAAATAATCTGTACAACAAACCCCCAAAACACAAGTTTACCTATGTAACAAACCTGCACTTGTACCCCTGAACTTAATACAAAAGTTAAAAAAAAAAGCACCAGAAGTGGTAAGCATAGGAATAAATATAAAATGTATTTTTATATTTTATTATTTTACTTAAAATGTACTTGATTAGAGCAAAAATTACAATATTGTGTATATATTGCAGATATAGAAGACATGACACCATAAAGAAGCGGATGGTAAATAGAACTGTAAGGTTGCAAAGCTCTTTTACTTTCTAGAAATAGAAATACTGGCATTAACTCTAAGTAGTCTGTAATAACAGGGATGCACATTGGAATCGCTAAGGCAACCATTGAAAAAATATGAAGTACAGCTGAAAAGCCAATAGAGGAATTAAAATGAAATGCTGGAAAATCTTTGATTAACCCAAATGAAGACAGAAAGACAAACTGAAGAATAATAAGAAAATTGTAGACCTAAAACCAACTATATGAATAATAATATTAAATCTAAATAAACTCAACCCTACAATTAAAAGGTTAAGATAGATTAAGAGAAAAAAAAACAGTAAGATGCAATGTCACTGCATGGTACTTTAAATATGAAGTAACAGTTTGAAAGTGAAAGGATGGAATTAAAAATATCATGTGGGTTAGGCACGCTGGCTCATGCCTGTAATCCCAGCACTTTTTGAGGCTGAGGTGGGCAGATCATGAGGTCAGGAGTTCAAGACCAGCCTGACCAACATGGTGGAAACCTGTCTCTATTAAAAATACAATAAAAAAAAAAAAAAACTAGCTAGGCATGGTGGTGCGTGCCTGCAATCCCAGCTACTCAGGAGGCTGAGTCAGGAGAATTGCTTGAACCCAGGAGGTAGAGGTTGCAGTGAGTCGAGATCACACCACTGCCCTCCAGCCAGGGTGAGAGAGCGAGACTCCATCTCAAAACCAAACCAAACAAAAAATACCATGTGAACAATAAGATTAACAAAGCTGAATAACTATATTAATATCAGACAAAATTGACTTTAAGACAAGAGTAGTTAACATTATTTTTAAAATATTCCAAATACACAGAAAAGCTGCAAAAGAGTTGCAATAATTTTCATATGCTGTCTACTCAGGTTCACCAAATATTAACATTTACCGCATTTCTCCACATTTCTCACTGCATATCTCTGCCTCCCTCCAATTCCCTCTCTCTTTCTATCTTTATCTGTGTGTAGATCTGTGCACATACACACACACATGCAAACACACACACACATCGGCAGATTTTTTTCTGTGCCATTTGAGAATATGCTGCATACATAATTCCTTTTCATGCTTAAATATTTCACTGTGTGTTTCTGAAAAACCAGGACATTCTTATGTAAACACCAATACAAAAATCAAAATCAGGAAATTAACATTGATAATATAGTAGTATCTAATCTACAGATCCCATTTAATTTTTCCCAGTTGTATCATTAAGGTCTTTTTATAGGAAAAATAATTCTTTTAGTTCAGAATTTCATCCCAGATTAAACTTTGCTCTTAGTTGTCATGCCCCTGTATTTTCCTCTGTTGTGGAATGATTCCTCAGCCTGTCTTTCATGGCCTTGAGGTTTTGGGAAATCACAGGCCTTCTCTGGTAGAATATTCCTCAAATTAGGCCTACATGATGTTTCCTTATGATTAGCCTGAGATTATGCATTTTTGACAGGAGTACCTTAGGAGTAATACTGTGTCTTTTTCACTGCAAAACATCCAGAAGAAAACTGTATCAATTTGTCCTATTTCTGTTCATTAACTTTAATCACTTGGTTAAGGTGTTTCCTGCCAAGTTTTTTCTCTAAGGTTACTATTTTTGTTTTGTCATTAAGAAGTATCTTATTGGGAGATAGTTTGACAACACGAAAATATCCTAGTTCTCATTAAACTTTCACCTACCTGTTTTAGCAATCATAGGTGATTCTTACTGAAGCAATTATTACTATGGTTGTTGCCAAATGAAAACCAAGAGTATAACCAGGTATAAAGAGCAACAATCGAGACTGAAACATGGCCAATTCATTGGGAAGACATAATCATCATAAATGTATATGTGCCTTACTGAAAGGACATGAAGCAAAACTGACAGAATTAAAGACAAAAAAGACAAATCCATAATCATAATTGAATATCATAATACCCCTCTCCAATAATTAATAGACAATTAAACAAAAAAATCGGTAAAGATATAGACACGAATAACACCTTTAGATCTATAGATGTAATTGACAATTTTGCCACATTATACCCAAAAACTACCAAGAATAGAAACTTTTCTAGTGTTTAGGGGATGTGCGCCAAGATAGACCATATGCTGGATTATTAAATTAGTCTCAGTAAATTTTACAAGATCAATATCTTACAGAGTACAGACTTTAAACAAATTGAATTATATAAGAAATCAGTAATCTAGAAAAGCCCCAATTACATATCGGTTAAACTGCTGCTGGAGTAAACAGTGTATTAGCCAAGGAGGTGGCCTTATAGACGAATTCTAAATATAGATTCCACAGTGTGATACACTCAGGGGGGTTTTGGAGAGAAACATTCTTTTAATGCATTTCATTATTATTTGATATCTGCATATTCAGGAGAGACATTTACAAGTAAAGAATGTCAATTATGATTAAATCGATATAGATGCAGAAGTTTAATTCCATGATTTGGCAAAGATTTTGATTGGTGAGGCTTGTTAAGTGTGGGCCAGACCACATTTCACCTGACCGGCTAGGCGGTATGATCCTTCTATACGTGGACAGGCTGGGAAGCCAATGTGTGTCATGGGACTTGCTCATTCCCGTGGTTTCAGCAGCTATCAGGGTTTTGGGAGAAGGGGTACTTAGCAACCTGTGTACCCCTACTCCCAGATTCCAGCTTTTAGAGATGGTAACATTATTCCGGCTTCAGAGAACTATAGAAATGAAACAACAGCAGCAGTTATCTGGTGGCACATTGCTATGTAAGTGCCACTGGATCTCTATTAGAATGAGAATGATGCCGGGCACTGTGACCTACCCCTGTAATCCCAGCACTTTGTGAGTCCAAGGCAGGTGAATTGCTTGAGGTCAGGAGTTCGAGACCAGACTGGCCACTTTGGTGAAAGCCCGTCTCTACTAAAATTAAAAAATTAGCCAGGCATGATGACAGGCACCTGCAATCCCAGCTACTCAGGAGGCTGAGTCAGGAGAATTGCTTGAACCCAGGAGGTAGAGGTTGCAGTGAGTCAAGATCACGCCACTGCACTCCAGCCTGGGAGACAGAGCAAGACCTTGTCTAAAAAAACAAACCAACCAACAACAAAAAAAAACGGGAGTGAAATGCCCAGAACAGCCATCCTCAGGAGGCTATTTCTGACAGTAGACTGTGGTATAAAATTGCATCTATACCTATATACACATTTATATTATTTATATATTTTATTTCATCTGATAACTATTTTTTCTGATGTGAAAACAATTCTTTAAGTAAGATATATATGTTTATACCTCTCTATATATATAATTATATTATTATAATTAATAATATACAATTATATATAAATTATATATAATATAGTTCTATATAATATAATTATTAAATTATATTATATTATATTATATCAGACAGCACTTTTCTTGCACATCCTCTACCTCCACTAGAGGCAGAAAGCACAAGCTAAACCAGCATCCCCACTGGGAAAAAGCTGTCTTTCTCCCTCAGGCAGGCTTGAGTGTGCTAGGGCAATTATATATAATATAATATATTTATAATTTATATATGTATTCACATATAATTATAATTTATGTATATATAATTTTAAAAGTGAAAGCAAATTCAGTGCTCAAGACAAGAAAGGTTTTTTGTGTTGTTTTGTTTTCCCCATTACCCTTGTAGAACATTGCCCTGTCCTCATTATTTTTGGAAACAAACCATTGCTTTAAAATAATCAGGAAACTAAAGGGGGAACATTTGCACTTGACTTTTTTTTTTCAGGTGGATGATGAACTCTACACCCAAAAGGGAGAAAGAGAACAATTGTGCAAGTTAAGAATCAGTGTGCCAGTCAAAAAGGGGATCAAGTAGAGAAAGGTGGGAGTGGGGGCATTACGAATAAGGAAAGCGATTCAGTAAAGAAGTGACTCAAAAGGTCAGGCTGCTAAGTGTCCCCGCAGGGCGAGAACCAGAAATCACACTATTGCAGCCCACACAGGCCCACACGAAGGACCAGAATAATTGATGATATAAGAGCCAGGATTTGCGTAATTCACAGGATCTTAAACCGCCCACAGACATGCAGCCCAACTGTCTCTGTGCAAACATCACAGAGCTCGGGTGATGTTGAGAGCCTCTGGGGCTGTGAGGTGATAGGATAGCTGAAGAGAGGGTTTGGATGAAGAGAGACCTGAAGCCTGCACTAATCCATGCATTACGGCTTGAAGATAAAGGAACAATGATTCCATGAAAATCACATGTCCCACTTTGTGTGATTACATGTGCAAGTCTCTAAGAAAACAAGGCTGAGCTCTTTGGTAAAGAGCTTGGTTGGAGCTGATGCTTACTGTTAAAACTTAAATGTATGTTCTCCTGCTCCTGAAATCTAACTTGCCCTAGCACACTGAAGCTTGCCCGAGGGAGAAAGACTTAGCTTTTTCCCAGTGGGGACGCTGGTTTAGCTTGTGCTTTCTGCCTCTAGTGGAGGTAGAGGACGTGCAAGAAAAGTGCTAATATCTGATTTCTGATTTTCCAGGCATAGTAAGCCTGTCGACTGTCCTTCTGTGGCCCAATTAATGATTCAGACTTGACCAGTCAGATAAACAACTTCCTGCCTTTGAAGAGAGCTAGGAAGTGGGCACAGAGTGGCTAGCTGGCATGGAGTGAGGCATACAACTGTCCCCATCTGCCATATGGGGACTGAGCAATCTCCCTCAAGTACACACATTGCAGCATGGGTGAGCCTCATTTGTCCCTGTGACCTGACCTGAGCCTCTCCTGGTAGCTGTTATCAGTGCTTCCAAAAACCTTAGCTCTGTTACCTGAAATCTGACTTTTATAACCATCTCTTTATGATCTCTCCAAATCAGGACAGGAAAGAGCCATGCTCTTCTGCTGGTACTGACTGAACTGGAAGTGTCACTTAAGTTATCTGGGCCTGCCATTTTTATTGTTTGGATTCATTCACTTGGTGCTAAGTCTAGTGCTAAAAACCTTGCTCACAAAGCTGAGTAAGGGAAAACAGCTGCCCTTGAAGTTCTTACAATCTAGACAAATTTAGAATTCACTGTGAAACAAGGTGATAAGGTTGGGAATAAAGGTGTGTCTATGATGTGGGAGAACAAGAGAAGGCTAAACAAGTATTGTTGTGGAGATAGCTGATACTCCCTCAGGGTTCATCCAGTCTTCCCTTCTTTTTAACAATGGAACCTGCCAAGATTTCGCTGGCTGCATGACCCCTGCCCCTTTTCATAGGCATGGGGCTTAGTTCTGATTCACGGATGTGAATGGAAGTGATATATCCAACTGTGGGGTCATGATCTTTAAAAAGACAATTTCTGTCCTCAACGAACTGTGTTCCTCCTACCCCATCATGTCCTAATGAATACAAGATGCTGGTGAGCCAGGCTTAATTGCTTAGGGGAGATTAATACTCCCAGGGAACAATGGGGCAATAATTTGGAGGTAACCTGGGCTCCCATTGTATGATCTCATAGAACTGAGACTAGACCACTTATCTCTGGACAGGGAAGTAAATGTTTGAACTATTGTCTTGGGTTCTCTCTGTTATTATAGCCCTTATCCTGTACCCTAACTAATACACAGTTTCATGTTAAAGAAGGGATTAACATTTGCACAAAATCTTGAATAATAGGAAAGAATATCCAGGATGATGAGAAATAGGAAAATAATTCCAGATAAAGAAAATAGCATATTAAAAGATTCAGAGACATGAAAAAGGATAATTCAGAATGCTCCTGATGTGAATGGGAGTGGAGGCCGCTGTCGGTGTAGAGAAGTGGGAGAAGAGGAGATGCGAAGAATTAGCAGCAATCATCACACAAAGAACTTTCTTGTCTGTCTATGGAATTGAGACTTTATCCTGTTGGAGTTGGGGAGTCTTGCAGAGTTTGAACAAACTAAGGAGAGATATGATCATGTATGTCCTAAAAAAGTGATACCTCTTATTATAGGATGCAGGAAATTAAACTGGTAGCAGAGCCTTAATAAATGCAGCCATCCAATGTCCTTTCTGGAACTCATTTCCTCACTTGTGAAATAGCCAGGTTGCTCTAGATCAGAGGTTGGCACATTACGGTCCATGGGCCAAATCTGCCCTCCTTCCTGTTTTTGTTAATGAAGTGTTATTGGAATGCAGTTGCTGTCACTTGTATATACACTGCTTATGACTGTACCTCTGGTAAGTGGTAGCATTGAATAGTTATAAAGAAATCCTATGTATTTACTCACTGGCCCTTTATAGGAAAAGTTAGCTGATCTTGCTTCTAGATCAACCGTAGTTACCCAAGAATGTCCACAAGTCAGCCGGGGAGAGGCCAGGCCTCCCTGTCTATCAACTCTCTCTTCAACCACAGCAGTTCTATTCTTAACCACTTTATATAGTAGCCCTTCATATAAGATTTTGTTTTTCGGAAAGATACTACTGGAACAAAGCAGTTTAATAACTACTGGCCTAAATGACCTTGAAGATCTCTTCTAGCTTCAGGAAATATCTGTTCATTTGATGATTAAACAAACATACCTTTGAATGCCTGCAATGTGTTAAGTGCTAAACTAGATGTAGCGATGAAAGGAAGAAATATAGTCTCCCTCACAAAGCTTACGATAATATTAGGGCATTTAACTTCTGGAATAATGAGTGATTTCACCTATTTATACACACACACACACACACACACACACACACTCTATGGCAGGCTGTATTAGTTTTCCAGGGCTGCCATAACAAAATACCACAGACTGGGTGGTTTAAACAACAGAAATTTATTTTCTCACTGTTCTGGAGGCTAGGAGTCCAGTATCAAGCAGGTTTGGTTTCTTTTGAGATCTGTCTTCTTGGCTTGCTGTGTCCTCAGATGCCTTTTCTCTGTGTACGAGCATGTCTGTGTCCTAATCCCCCCAACCCTTTTTTCTTTTCTTTTCTTTTTTTTTGAGACAGAGTCTCTCTCTCACCCAGGCTAGAGTTCAGTAGTGCAATCTTGGCTCACTGCAACCTCCACCTCCTGGGTTCAAGTGATTCTCCTGCCTCAGCCTCCCAAGTAGCTGAGATTACAGGCACCCACTACCATGCCCAGCTAATATTTTTGTATTTTTAGTAGAGATGGGATTTCACCATGTTGGCCAGGCTGGTCTCAAACTCCCAACTTCAGGCCATCCACCCACCTTTTCTTATAGGAGCACCAGTAATATTAGATAAGGGCTCACTCATATGACCTCATTTTACCTTATTAACCCCTTTAAGTGCACTATCTCCAAATACAATCACATTCTGAGATACTGGGGCTAGAACTTCAACATAAGAATTTGGGATTTGGGGGCAGGGAGACACAATTTATTCAGCCCACAATACACTGTGTTGCATATTTTTTAAAAATATGAGAACACGGTCTCTATTTTTGAAATCTTTTCAGGCTACTGGGAGAGGCAAGACCCTATCTAAATATAAATCATTCAGGGATACAGCACTCTAGGAGCTTGAATTCAAGCTGAAGAAACAAAACATACTTACAAATAAATATGCAAGTATTTGGAAAGGTTTCATGAAAGAGATAGTAAGAATGTTAGGACTTGAACAAAAGGAGGTACACGCTCCTTTCCTGTCTTTTCTAAATATGGGTCCTGGTTAGGACTTGCGTCTTTTCATCCAGTGGTTAGCTCTCAACACAACATTGCAGCAGGGAATGGAAGAGGGCATGCAGGGAGGAGTGAGAAATGGGAGCCGGCAGTGCAAACTACTGCAGCATTCCATTTAATAAATACAAACCCTCTCTTGCTCAGCATTCTTTATATTATCAAACATTGTTGTTAATTACTGCCTTTTAGCTAGGCAATGCTAATTCCTTCAAATGTGCATTGTATAGACTTACACCATGTAAGAACTAGAAAGAACCTAAGAATCTTCTAAAATAGAGGGGGAGCATGAATGGGATTTAGGGAGAGCAGGGAACCTCTAAAACAATAATTGAATCTGTGATTATGCACATTTAATTATGGAGAGAGTCCAAATATATCATTACATAAATATCATGCACTACTTTACCAAAACCCTGAAAAGGCTTCCTCACATTGTACTTGAAATAGAACTCAGTCTTATGACCGGGTTCTACATGATCTGACCCCTCCTTATTCTCTGCCCTCATCTTTTCTCCTCTCCCTCTTAGTCACTGAACCACAGCACTCCAGGCCTATTTGTATTCCAAAAAGACACCAAATTGACTTCTGCTGCAGAGAATCTGCATTAGCTGTTACCCCTGCTAGAACACCTTGCTTCCAGAACCGTGCCTGGTTGATTCCTTCTGGCCATTCAATCCTCAACTTGAACTATTACCTCCTTCACATCCAAACTATTAACTTTTCCATTCCTGTTTATCACATTATCCTCATTATTCTGTTTTGTTTTCTTGACATCCCCTATCATAATCTAAAATTATCTTCTCCATATGTTGGTTTACTTGCTTCTTTCATCCCACACAGGCCTGTGTTTATGGATGTATTCTGAGTAGTTGGGATTGTAGCAGGTATATTGTAGGTGTTCAATACATATTTGCTAGGTAGATTCTCAGTGATCTGTGATCCGTTACTCTATTCCATCCACATTAAACAAACAACAAATAATAAACAGCAAACAAAAAAGTAAAACTGAGAAACACCAATTGCCTCAAATTTGCTCATCTTTAAAATAAGAAAAATGAGCTTCAGAGGAGTTTATCCATCTTACCAACCCCTGTGTGGAAGCATCCCAAGCCTTTTTGCCATCTGGAGACTCTTCTTTGGACCTGTTCCAATTATAAATTTTTTCCTAAAATGTGACACGAGAATCTCTTAAAATTGGTTGACTGGAGAAGAATAGGTAATTACCTCCCTAATCCTGCACCCCTACAGAGTTATGGGCATTGGGTCCTCCTCAACATCCTCGTTGTGCCAGCAGATAGCTCATTTCCTGCAGCTCCTTTGGAAGCAGTTGCCGTATTTTTTTGTTATTAGTTATTACCAATCCAAACAAACACTTTAGTTTTCCCAAACTCCAGAGGAAGGTATTTTTTAAAAGGCCATCTTAATTATGCACAAGCAGTGGAGAATCACAGCGGATTCATTAACATAATAAACAGAAGTCTGTTTCCAGTATCACACAAGTAAGGTAATATAACAACGACCACCATTTGCTGCTCAGCAACTTGTGGGTTCTTTTCCCAAGGTCCTCTCCTAGCTTTTTTAGTGTTGGGATTCTACTTTCTGCCCATGCCTTTATCTGAGGAGAAAGGGACATTTTCAAAAAGCAGGTGGCTCTTAATCTCTACCTTGAGATAGAGGTAGAAATGAGACCAGGAACTCTCCAGATAGAGTCTAAAAGCAATAGAAATGACAAAACATGAACTTGAGTAGAAATGTGGAAAGACCATCAGCACAGGAGGGACAAGAAGTCTAATCCTAGCTCTACCACCCACCTTGTGGTACTCACCACTGTGACCTTGGACCAACAGTATAACCTCTGTTATATGGCATTATATCTCTTCCTCTGTAAAATGGCATTATCCTGTGAATCTATACATGACACAGATTTGCATGTGTCAGTCTCCCAGAACAGTGCCTGATACATCCTCAGAAAGGTTAGTTCTCTTTTCCCAAAAGACAGTCATTTAGCACTGTGCTACTAAGGCTTTCCCCGCCTCCATCTCTTCACCTTATCCTAACTTGAGACGTTGACCTAACTTGATTTTTCCCGAGGCCTCAGGGCTGGGTCTAGAAGCCAGCAGGGTGTGAGAAGTCACTGCCTGCCAGTTGGCAGGGAAGAATGGTGCGCTGGAGTGGAGATTGAACTGTTGCCATTGGAGATGGCAACAGATGCTTCCTGGTTGAGGCTGAGTTGGCTAAATCAGGGCTCTGTGGTTTGAGACAGAATCCCAATTATTTCCAATTAGGAGATTGCAGCGACAGCTGCTCTTAACCCAACCACTCCTCGCTGCTGCTAACCTGGCCTCATTCAGTGGAGAGCTTTAACCTGGACTCTGGATTTGTGAGAGCATCCCCAACACACATCTTATTTGAATTATTTAAATCTCTCTCTCTTTGAACCTAAGATCTCATGCCCCTTAGCTTAACAGTAGTTCTGGGAGGCAAAAACGGGCAATAAAATAAGAAGAACGGGGCTCAATTTCCAACTGTACTACTTGCTGACTGTTTGATCTTGGGTATCTGTGACCTTGTTTTCTCATACAGAATGAGACCAATAACCTAAGTCGTGTTGTGATAATAAAGGTAAAATGTCCAATATAGAGGGACTTTGTAAATGAGGAAGGATTACACAGAATCCTTCATGTCATTGGTGGCCCCTTCACAGTGAACCCAAGCCTGCTACAGCTAATGGAAGAAGACCTCAGTGTAAAGTCAGAAGATCTGGATGATGAGAATATGCTACATGGCTGAAACCAGTCATTTTAACCTCTCTGAACATTCTTTGTCTCTTTCAAATTGAAGTAGAATTAATGGCAGAGTGCTTGCCTCACAGGCTTTGCAGTTTTATGAGTGTAATGTGGAGCCCTTGGTAAACTGTAAAGTGATGTGTACACATGAGCAATTATTATTATGTTCTAAGGGCTTTTTTTGGTTTGGCATCAGTCGAGTCAGCTGAATGCTCTAAGCAAGAACAATCTGTTTTCTTTCCTCTTGGCAAAGAACACAAAAGACAGAGCAGCTCATAGAAACTGGGGCAGGAGAGAAAACTTAACTCTCTTTCTCTCTCTTTCTCTGACACACACACACGCACACACACACACACACACCTCCTCCACAGATTCCCACAACTCCAGCATCCAAAATACCACAGCAGAGCTTGGGAAGTGGCCTCATTTCCTAACCAGTCCCTGTATCCCTAGTTCCGACACTCACTGTTCATTGCCCAGATATAGTTAAGATCTAAATTAAGAACAAGTCCCTGGCTCCAGCAGGCCTTGTCACATTGTGTAGAGCCCTAGACTTGAATCTGAGATGACTGGCTCTGCCATTTCTTTAGCCTCTTCTCCACCCCCATGCCAGTCAATCTTCAAGCTTTGTTAACTTTATGTTGTAAAAATCTCTCATACCCGCTGACTTCTTTCCAGTCCCTTTGACACCACCTAGGTCAGGCCACCATGCCCCTCTTCACTCCTGGAAGATCCTTCTTTCCAGCACCCTTTCTCTACTCCTGCTCTCATTAATCTGTTCTCCACTCTACAACCAAAGGGATTTTTTTTAATGCAAAAGTCATTCCTCTGCTTAAAACTTATCAAGGGCTCCTCATTTCTCTACAATAAAAAAGCAAATGTCTTAACACAACTCACAGAACTCTGCATAATCTGGACTTTTTTGTCTAGCCTCTACAATACTCCCTTTTGCCCCTGAGCTCCAAAGATGCTTTCTGTCCTTGTGAAACCTTTTCTCCTGACTTTAGTCTATTCATACAATGTCTTCCCTCTGTCAGGAAAGTCTCAAGAAATCCATTCTTCCCTGCTTACCTTGCCCCACTTCCAACTAATTAATTCCATCCTCTTCCTGCAGATAGCAGTTCACAGGACCCTCCACCAGGGGTCATATGCCTCAGTTTCTCAAAGTGGGTTTGTCTCTGTTATTATTACATGTTCATGACACTTCAACTTTTCCTGTGTAGCACTTATCCCAGCTTGCCTCTATATTCTTATTTATAACATAATTAATATGTTAAGGATTCTGTGTTCTGAGAGAGCAACCATTATATGTTTGCTGAACACATAGTCCTAGCTTTTCACGGAGTACATTGCACGAACAGTTTTGAATGAATGAACGTGAATTTGGGCAGTTTGTATATATTTTCTCAATCTTTTCCTTTATTATCTACAAAATTGAGCTAAGATTACTTTTCTACCTATTCAAAATATATATGGATGAGACAAATGAGATCACATACCTGATAAGGGCAATGCAGGTAAAGCGTGGACTGGCACAATGCTGACTAAGCATAATAGGGGCTCAGAAAAATCTATTATCATTACTGCTGCAATTATCACTGTTATTAGTGTCAGCTTCTACTTTGTCCCATTTCTTACCCTGTCTAAAGAGATTTTCCTGCTAACGTTGATTGATAATTCCCTCTTTTTCTGACAAATCATCTGCATTATGCATGTTGAATTCAGTACAATAAAATACATGTATTTTGTTATTCACTAATTAATCCACGTTTGTAAATCTTGTCCCTTGTTAAGGGTAAGGACTGTCATATGGATCCATTTTATCACCAGCCGCACTCACCTGAGTGGAAAGTGCGTTGCAGATATTTGATGGATTGATTCAGGAGACACTAGTTAAGTTAACTCTGTAATTCAGACTTCACTAGCTTGCATTTTCTTGTGGAGACATCAGTAGCTCATCTGTTTATAGGAAAGCTAATCTTTTTCAAAGATAAAGCCAGGGTTTTTAAACTGAGGAGGAAAATAGAATGTTTTAAGAAGAATTTTGGAATCAGTTTATTATTAGTCTTCAGTAGGATGAGAAAAATTCAACAAATAGAGTAAGTTGCAACCTAAACATATTTGACTTGGAGAGAATTCCAGTGATGGTGTGAAGAGGAAGATGAGTCCTTTCTGCAATAATAAGTGTACAACTAAACACATTAAATTTACTCAAATACTAACTTTATAAGAGAGCAAGAAAGAGATTATAAAAATATATGTAATTTGGGAAATTTTCTCAACAGTCCATTCAATGTGTGTACACTCCAGAGGGCCTATGCTATGTATGAAAAGTCTGAATCAGCTGTTCTTGAAGCACAGTTTGAGCACATTGCCATGATAAGGTGCTTCTGATATTTAAAGAAATAAATAACTATATACCATGTCTCCTAAACCAAGTCAGCAATGGAGATAAGTAATGGTATTGCATTATTACATATAGCAGGCAATGGAGCATAGTAATGAAGAACATGGCATTTTGAGGCCAAATGGATTAGTTTCAACTTCTATAACTGCCACTTGTTAACAATAGGACACTAGAGAAGTGACTTAACATTTCAATGACACACTTTACTCATCTACAAAATGGAGCTGATCGTTGAACTTCCTCGTAGGATTGAATGCATTACTATATAAAGTATTTGGCACATATTAAGTACTATATATGTAGTTGTTATAACTGTTATTATATGAGAAATTTTCAAAGGTCGTTTAGAACATAGAAAATTTTTGCTTTACACAATGACTATGGAATCAACCCCTGAGGCAGATGCAGGGTTCCTGAATCTATATGATAGTTACACATAATTTTAGATAATTATTAAAGCAGGTCCTTCGTAGGCCTAAAGTAGCAATTTTTCAACTCAATTCAAATAGCTGCCTTTTATCGTTTCTCTACACTCCTTAAAGGGACATAAGATATACACATATTTAATACAATTCTGTTTTTTTTAAGTACTATAAAACTGACTTGTCATTAATTCCTGCTTTCTAGCCACTTCCAGTGTGATCTGAAATAATAAGGAAAATTTGTTCCACATTACTCAGCATAAACACTAGTTGGAAAGTTTGTGACTCACTGTGTGGCTCGAAGTCTCTGTGCCTATCAGCTGCAGTGACATATGGAGAGGAGGAGGCATTTGGAAGGAAATAAAGCATAAAAATTCAAAACAAATTGGATTTGGAGACCCTGAGTTCAAATCCAAGATCTGTATTTAACTGTGTGGTTTTGGGTATGATAATTAATCTTTGAAGCTTAATTTACTTATCTGGAAAATGGGGGTTGATAGTGGCATATGTTTTATGAGATTCATTAAGATAATGGATGGATATTGTGTGCACAAAGTAAATGACTCATAAGGACTAAGTAAATACCAGCAATTATTACAAAAGCACCTTTACCTACATCCTAATGTGCACATCTGAGTTTTCTTGTTTTCATTTAGGTGTTTTTTATTGAGTGAAATGAAACTCGAAGCTGGGACCCATTCCCTAGACAGTTTGGGAGACTCTTATCCTCCAGGGCAGGTCCTTCCTCCTCACCAGGACCATTCAAAATGATACTTTTCTATAACTTTGGTGCATCTGTCAATATTCGCTCTTAGAATTGTAAGCATCCTTGGGTCATGGGTAGTTTGACTGGGAAGCCCTTTTAAGAATGTAACTGAGCATTAGTCTCTTCCAACCATTCCTTTAGGAAAACATACTCACCAGTTAACAGATTCCAAACTTGATGTCAGTTCTTTATTGCCTAAGATAAATAAAGCAGTATATGGAGATGATCTCAGTCAACATTCCACCCATCTCTTAAAACCCAACTCAAAAGCTACCTCCATGTGAAATTATTTGTGATCCTTTTCAGCCTAAACTAAGCACTTCCTCCTCTGAACTCCTCTGCACATCTTTTGACCATCTTCCATTAACACCTCTTCACATGACTCAATAGAAAAAAAAACTGTAGCTATAAATTTCTTACCTCACTTTCAAGGAGGAAATAGATGAGAATTATTCAAAGTGTACATGTATATACACTTTGTGTGTGTGTATATATATATATACTTTTTCAGACACATATAAATTAGAACCCCAACTTCTTTACCTGTTTTCTAAGTGATAATGAAAAATCTAGAGTTTAAACTTCTGGAAAGCAGGCAACAGGATGTGACCAGAAGTTACCAAAATATATCCAATGGATACTGAATGAAGAAGGACCCTCTGTGCATTCATGGGGTCCAGCTTCAATAGGATTGAATATTTGGTAGCGATTCCACAGAAACCTTATCAAATATTCTTTGTTCAATCTCTGGACACTACAAATAAATGAGGCTTGGGCTTTGATTTCTTATCTGTTTCCTTAGGCTCCCTTTGGCTTCAAGGCTCTTTAGAGTTGAGTTTCTATGAGAACTGAGTTCCTGTTCCATCTCTCAACTTTGCCATTTACTCTGAGACTTGGATCAAGTAAGTCAGCTCTTTAAGCCTCAGTTTATTTATATAAAAAGAAGAAGAAGAAGATCCTCCTTATCAGTTTTGTGAGGATTCATCTAGACCAGCAGATTCTTAAGAATATTCTGTAAAATGTTCATTAAAGAACATATAATAGGTATTCTGGGGGAAAAAAATGTCATGGTCAAATGTATTTGGGAATTACTGTATTAAACGAAACTAAAGAGATTTATTTGAGGTAGAACTTTATAAAACTTCTTTATGTTAATATAAATTATGAGTCTCTAGAGAAGATATGTAAGATTTAATAATGTCTCCCAAAAACATTGGTCAAAGAAATACGTGGATCCAATGTCTTCCAAAAATATTGATAATGAAATCAGTGGTAGCCAGGCTCTTATCTACAGGTAGTAGAGCCAAAGTTAGAATAGGGAGGGAGGGTGGAAGGGGGTGGGGGGGAGAGAGAGAGAGACAATGAATACATATGTATTTTTTCTCTTAAAGAAGGACCTAGATTCAGAAGTTCAAACATAGTTATTAAGACTGAGTCCCTGTTTATTTCTGGGTTCTAATTATTGTCAAGTTTTTATTCTGTTATTACAGTATTGGGTCCTTTACCCATCTCTGAACTAACCAATGATGATTACAGTCAGATTGATACAATGCTCTGATTAAACATACCTATCTCTGGACCTTAAGATAAAATCATTTCCAGGGCCGGGTGCGGTGGCTCATGCCTGTAATCCCAGCACTTTTGGAGGCCGAGGCGGGCAGATCACAAGGTTAGGAGATGGAGACCATCCTGGCCAAC
Source organism: Colobus angolensis palliatus (assembly GCF_000951035.1). NCBI lineage: Eukaryota > Metazoa > Chordata > Mammalia > Primates > Cercopithecidae > Colobus > Colobus angolensis. Next base: position 1,272,793 of record NW_012118644.1, read on the forward strand.
ATGGTGAAACCCTGTCTCTACTAAAAAAAATACAAAAAATTAGCCAGGTGTAGTGGTGGGCACCTGTAGTCCCAGTTACTCGGGAGGCTGAGGCAGGAGAATTGCGTGTACCCAGGAGGCAGAGCTTGCAGTGAGCCGAGATGCCGCCACTGCACTCCAGCCTGGCGACAGAGCAAGACTCCGTATCAAAGAAAAAAAAAAGATAAAATCATTTCCATGTTACCTACACCGATTAAGAGTAGGAACTGAATAATGTTGGCATCCTATTTTCAAAATGGAAACACATAAGTTTCCATTTTGCAATTCCTAACATAAGTTAGGAATTACAGGATGTGTGCTATAGAATCATACCCTCTCCTTTTGGATTGAACTTCAAATGAAACAAAGACAACATTTTTTGGAAAATGTAAGTTAGATGGTCGTGTAAAGGGTCCTGGCCATAAGAGATCCTCATGAAATGTCAACTCCTTTCCTTTGTCACTCCTTATATGCTATTTTAGTGTCTTAGTGAGCCAATCAAACAATTTGGGAAGCCCTGTTAACACCTAAATATCAATCCAGGTATCAATTCTTAGAATCTAAATCAAACCCCCAAGCACTCAAAAAGTTCTTTAAGCATGTTCATGAAGTCAGTACTATAGGATGCCTAACTATATTCTACTGAGTATTCTTTAATTGAATACACCAAAAATAGCTGTACTTCCATATACCACACACCATACAGTTCCTAAGAGTTATACATATTTATTAGTTTAAATGCCATAGGAGAAAGACTTTCAAAAAAAATTTCCCCAATTCATTATCAAGATTTTTTCATTCGCTCTGCAGACGTTAATAGTTCAAGGTGGCCTTGACCTGTTTCTTCTCTACTCTTCCCTAACTGCTTTGAGACCCCACATTACCTTTCTCACCTCTTCATACCCCTCTAGATTTACCTCTCATACTTTCCTTGGCCAGTCTCTCTATTGCGTTAGTGCAACCTCTGTTTGCTGCCTTCTTTTTGATTTTTATCTATCTATCTTTGCCAACCTGCACATCTTTTTAGACTCCCGTGTCTCCCTTCTTAAATGTCTTTCTTTTCCCACCTTAGTCCTTGCTATGGCATTGCATTCATAAATATTGTTTCTCCCAGTTGTTAGCCATGTGACCTTTTGTTTGCAGCGACCATATCCATATTCATAAGCTTCTAGGCATATTTTAAAAATCAGAATTCATTGTTAAATACATTAACCCCTCCTATTGTCTCAGCTTGCCAGTTAGAGGAAATCAAAGTCTCTTGCAGTTTTGTTCCAAAAAATAAGAGTTCATTTCAACTCCTACTAAAGGGAAGAGACCAATAAATCACAGCCCTGCTAACCTTCTGGCACTTCTGTCTTACCAGCAGCTCTCTGACTGCAGGGAAACAATAATAATAGTGGAATTGCAGATACAAATACACTTTTCATCTGGAAGTTTCCCTCCTTATACTAAAACACTTTAGCAGGTGGAATGATTCTCAAGCATCCAATTCTGTTATCCAAGAACCAAGAAGGTCATTCAGCCAAGAACTAGAGCTAAACTACTGACTTTTACAATAAGAGTAAAGAGAAGATAAGAACTAGTGTCTACTGTGACTTCATCACATTAGCACTGAGTTAGGTTATTACACTTATCTGACCTTCAAAATGATTGTGTGTATATATACCCACACACAAAATTTATGCATATTATTTATAAAATAGTACTAATAATATGGCATCTCAGGCTACCATAACAAAATATCATAGAATGGGTAGCATTAAAAACAGAAATTGATTTCTCACTCATCTATTCTTCTGGCAATTTTGAAATATATGATACATTATTATTAACTGTCATCACCATGCAGTGCAATAGATCTGGAAGTAAAGACAATAAGAATTTCTGTTCTGCAGACTTTCCAGAAGGTTTGTTCAATCACATCAGACCATAAGGAACAACGTGTTTGGGGTCCATAAAGTGTTATGCCAAGGTTAGTGGCAGGAAGTCCCAGATCACAGTGCTAGAATAGTCTAGTTCTGACAAGAAATCTCTTTCTGGCTTATAGGCAACCATCCTCTCCCTGTGTTTTCACGTGGTGCAGAGTGAGAGAGTTCTGGTCTCTTCTTCCTCTTATGAGGACACTAATCCTATGGTGGGGCCCATCCTTGTGACCTCATCTAAAGTTAATTATCTCCTAAAGGCCCCACCTCATCATACCACCAGATTGGGGCTTAAAGTTTCAACATATGAATTTGGGGTAAGACACAAACATTCAATCCATAGCAATATGCAATCCTGATTCTTACAGAGGAGGAAGCTAAGACTCTGACACAGCCCAAGGTTACACAGTGAGTGAGTAGGGTGAGTAATAGACCCCAATCTTTCTGGCTTAAAAGCCCAGATACATTTCAAGACTGTTTTTTTTAAAGAATATTATATAATAAAATAATCCAAGCTCTGTGTGAACTCTTAGAATCATGAGAAGTCCACTTCCTCTTAATACGTCTTGGTATTTCATAGTGTAGGAGGCAAAGATTGGGTTGAGAAATATAATTACCCAAGATTTAGACTTGTCTCTCCCTCCAGTAAACAACTTTCTCTCTCTGAGACTCCTCATCTCTTAAACAGTGGGGTTAGGAGGTGTTAGGGGTTAGGGGGTGTTAGGAGGTCTTTATTCTGTATTATTAAAGCTCTCATTGGTAGAACAGTCTCAATGTGCCAGATATTCCAGTAAGTGTTAATTTAACTTTCTCATTTGCAACAGATACTTTTATGAATGAGATAAATGAGGGCTCAAGAGGTTAAGTAACTAGGCCAAGTTAATCCAACTAGTAAGGAGTAGGAATTCAAACCCAGATCTGACCCCAAGCCTATGTCTCAACCACAATTCCTTACAACAGTTTAAATATCCTTTTCAGGAGAGTACCCTTTCTTCTTAAAAGATAAAAGACCTCTCCAGGTGTGATCTTACAAATGAAAATGACCATGTAACTATTATCCCATTGATCTGTCTTCTACAAACACAATCCGTCAAAATGAAAGACACCTGCAGTCAGACTCCAAGGTCAAATCCAAGCTACCACTAAGTTCCATCATTAGTTCATTCATCTGACTATAATCAGAAGATGAAGAGACTAGAGTTTAGCTTCTGGGATTTGAACTTGTGGTTCCCAGGAATCTCACAGGATGTTATATGCACTCCATGAATTAGGTCCTCCCACTGACTCTCTCTGCTTCACTGGCTATGTGACATTTGTGTTAGTTCTATACATGCTACAGTTATACTATGAATATTGTGCACTCTGGTAAAATCTTTCAGTTTCACACATCAGGCTGCTGTACGAACAGTAATTAATTAGGCCTCAGAACCCCCTGATGAGATTATTATGTATAAACATAGTCTTGTGCATGGCCCAGGGAATTTTGTCATCAGAAGTTGTAAGTTCAATTCACACCTTCACCATGGACCTCAGGCTACTGGTACAAAGGCTATCAGATAGATAAAAAGAGTGATATTATGATTCAGATCATGAGTTTTCTACTATGGAGCAAAAAGGGAAATATTTTTAACATAGAGAATTCAGTTTGTAGAGTGATGGTCACCCAGGGAGCACTGGAGTTGAGGACAGAAGATAAAAGTCTTTGACCTGCCATTGACACCAAGTTACAGCAGTGCTGTTGTCCATGTGGCCTTGGGCAAGCATATTAAACTCCCTAAACATCAACTTTTTATTAATTTATTTTTAACTGAAAAATAATAATTGTGTATATGTACGGGGTACAATGTGATGTCTTGATCCATGCATACATTGTAGAAAGATTCAACCAAGCTAATTAACGTATTCCTCAGCAAATTTTTTGTGGCAAGAACATTAAAAATCTATTCTTTTAGCAATTTTGAAATATATGATATATTATTATTAACTGTCGTCACCATGCAATGCAATAGATCTGGAAGTAAAGATAATAAGAATTTCTGTTCTGCAGACTTTCCAGAAGGTTCGTTCCATCACATCAGACCATAAGGAACAAAGTATTTGGGGGCTCATAAAGTGTGATGCAAAGGTTAGTATTTGCATACCACTATGACTTGAGCTCATGATGACCTGCTGGATGTAAAAATCAGTTTAATTTCATATGCTATGCTCCTACTGAGTATAGAGCACATGGGTCTCCTGAATATGGAAGATGTAAAGGTGAATACAATCATTCTCTGAGGGCTTTCTGCCTCCTTGGATCTACGCAAGAAAACTATGAAGGCAAATGTTAAAATGTTAATTAGCACTGGTTTCATTTCTATAATCATTCTTTCTTTCTTTCTTTCTTTATTCTTGGATTTTATGGACAGTGCAAACACAACTACAATGTGTGATATAGCTAGCCCCCATGAGAGGGAGTATGATTTTCTGTAACAGAGAATAAGATCCTACTAGCACGTCACAGAGGATGAAAGTGGTATATGTCCAAAGTTGGTTATTTGCAGTTGAAATATAAACAGCTTCTCTTGCTTAATAATATACTACCTATATTGCTCACTCTGAATCTTTTTTGTCAAATTGATATACTAAACTGTCTATATATAGCATTGTGCCAAAATTAATGTTTAAAACATGCATAACATCTGAGGACTTCTTATTTCTAAAAACAGTTTGGTTATTATTATTGACCAAATGTTTTTGTTCCCCCAAAATTCATATGTTGAAATTCTAACTCCCAATGTGACGGTATTAGAACACAGGACCTTTGGGAGGTAATTAAGTCTTGAGTGTAGAGCCCTTGTGAATAGGATCAATGCCTTACAAAAGGGACTCCAGAGAGCTCTCTCTCTCTTCCTCTTTCCACCATGTGAGGATACAACTAGAAGATGGCAGTCTGTACCCAGAAGAGGGCCCTCTTAGAACAGACCATGCTAGCACCCTGATCTGCGGCTCCCAGCCTCCAGCACTGGGATAAATAAATTCTATTGTTTATCCACCACCCGGTTTGTGGTTCTTTGCTAGAACAGCCCTAACTAGTGCAAGTATAAATTTGATATGTATGATGATTCTTCTTGTTATGCTATTAAGAAAAAGGAAACAATTTATCACAGAGAGATGCTGGGTGGAAAATTGAAGTCCTCTGATTCCTTTCTTCATTATTAATAGAGTATTTAATTAAGAAATAATGTATTAATTTAACAAATATTTACTGAGCATTGCTGGTAGAAGTATCAAATGGTGTAAGTACTTTGAAAAGCAGTGGGGCAGACCCTTATAAAGATTCTCATAGAGGTGTACACAAATATACACCTACGCCATGATTCAACAATCACCTTGATAGAAACGAAAATATCTCTTTACCCCAAAGACATGAAAATATGTATGCACAAAAAAGACCTATATAGGAATGTTCATGCACCTTTATCTTAAATCACTAAAGACTGGAAACATGTCCATCAACAGTGGAATGGATGAACAAAATGTGATATATTCCTACCATGCAGTACTACTCAGCAGTACTAAGAAACTATTAGTACCTGCAGTGTCAGTGCATCTCAGAGACATTACACTGAACAAGAGGAGCCAGATTCAGGAGGAGATGCTGTATGATTCTACTTACATGTAGTTTTAGAATAGGAAAATTAATCTAGAGTAATAGAAATCAGATTAGTGATTGCCTGGAGTAAGGGGTGGGGAATTCACTGGCAAAGGACACAGTGGATCTTTTTAGGGGATGATGGATATAGTCTCTATTTTGACCAAGGTGGTGATCACAGGTATGTACACATTCATTAAAACTCATTGAATTGTATAGAGTACTTAAAATGAACACATTTATCTTATTGTGTGTAAATTATGCCTCAATAAAACTGATTTTAAAGCATATGCAAACATGTTATCACATTAAATGTTGTCAACAACATCCCCTTTCTTCCCTCGTAGTCTTAGCCAACTTATTGTTTACTTACCATTAGAAAGGGCTAGAAAAAGCCTCCCACAATTATGAGTTTAATAATCTACGTGAAATTATGAAACAGTCCAACTCCATGTGGAAATGCTAAGCTTTTGGTTTTTTTAGTGGACAAAATGATGACCAAGCATTTGCTCTGATTTGTCAAATCAAAATTGCCTCCCTGATGTGGCATTTCATATGACTGGGAATTCAATCAAGCCTTTAAAAAAGTACCTGAAAGCATTCAAAGCATATTTCTGAAGGAGAAAAGTTTGTGTGTGTGGTGTATGTGTGTATTTATGTTCTAACAGGAATATATACATATATGTGAATATATATGTGTGTGTTAGATACATTATATATGCTCTAACAGGTATATATGTGTGTGTATATCTACATGCACATATATATGTATATATACCTGTTAGAACCTGCTGTTCACATATGTTTAACTTATGGGAACATTGAAATATCTGGTTATCTGGTTCTTAAACTTTCCCAGCAGCATGCCAACCACCACCATCCCCTCCTCCATGTGGTATCTGAAGGACAGTGTTCTTCCTTTCATGCCTGGGGTGCTGTAGAAGCTTTGGCTCTGGATAGATAAAAAGTCAAATTTGCTGAGTGGTCAATCTGTGCCAGGCACTATTCTAAGAGCTCCTCTACAGTCATTATCTGCTTTACTCCTCAGAACCAGTCTGTGAGAAGGTACTCTTATCCCTTTTTTATGGATAAAGTGGCAAATTAAATGTCACTCAGGTAACACAGTTATGGTATACCTGGGATGTCAACACAAAGACAACAGTGACAAGCATGGGTGTTAACCATGGAGCAGTATTGCCTGATGACACAGTGGCTGCCAAAACTTACTGCCAACTTCTGCCATTTGAGACAGCGAAGATAATATAACGTCTAGCCCTGGGTTAAGTCTGATCACTGGAATAAAGTTATGCAAGCACATGATTTCATGGCACTGGCAGAAGTGTCATTTCTGTAATTCTCCCCTCTTTTGTGCCCTCTGATTTGTGGTAGGCCAAGCCTAGGAGTCAACCTTTGAACCATATTCATGGGGTTGTTTTCTTATTTTTTCCATAAAATCATGATGGAAGGTAGGAAGAGCTCTGCAATTTGTGGGAACTAATGCAACAGAGTTCTATTAGGTCTTGATGAGGGGTGAGAACACCAAGTTCCCACAGATTCACTATCCTAACCCACTGCAGACAGGCAACAGCCCAGGTATTACAACCTCTGAATACAACAGCACACTCTCAGTATCTACATAAGAGGTAGGAAAGAGGCTACTGCTGAGTTATCCACTAAATGCATCACAGTGATGCCAGGTGGAGGCAAAGATGCCTACCACCTCACCCCACCCCCAGGTGCTGAGGGAATATGCCGGAGCCCCACTGGGAAAGAGGGTGATGGTGGAACTCAGTCTCCATCCTACCAGTGTGATCTGGTTGCCACTCTGGATGGAAAGTGGCAGTAGCCAGGGGGTGGAGGAGGGGAGGTGGAGGCTAGGCAGGGTCCAGGGCACCAGGAATGGAGACTAGGAGCTGCTTACATCCTAAGGAAGCAGAGCCACATGTGAGCAGTGGCTCTCAGACCTCAGCATGCGTTCTACTGTCCCATCACACTTCGCTTCCAAAAAGCAAATTCAAAGACAAAATTAACAATTTCAGGACAGCAACAGCAAAGCATGAAACCCCATGTATGCAAACCTTGTGTGTGCAGAGCCCTGTGCTACACACCCATGAAGCCAGCCATAGCTGAAGGCTGTGTATGCAACCTTAGGAGCGTGGATACTGGAATACGACATCCCATATTCAAATCCCAGACCATTATTTAATAGCTATGCAACTTCTAGCCAGTTTCTCAACCACACTGTGTCTTAGTTTTCTTTTCTTTTTTATTTTTATTTTTTTGAGACAGAGTCTCGCTCTGTCACCCCAGCTGGAGTGCAGTGGCCGGATCTCAGCTCACTGCAAGCTCCGCCTCCCGGGTTCACGCCATTCTCCTGCCTCAGCCTCCGGAGTAGCTGGGACTACGGGCGCCCGCCACCTCGCCCGGCTAATTTTTTTTGTATTTTTAGTAGAGACGGGATTTCACCATGTTAGCCAGGATGGTCTCGATCTCCTGACCTTCTGATCCTCCAGCCTCGGCCTCCCAAAGTGCTGAGATTACAGGCGTGGGCCACTGTGCCCGGCCTGTGTCTTGGTTTTCTTATCTGTAAAATAGCATCTTTGGGAAAATTCAGTGTGTAAAATGAATTGAGCATTCAGACTAGTGCCTGGAACATGGTAAAAATTATATGTTAGCTATTTGCTTATTATTTATTCATATTTTCCTGTAAATGTCCCAGAGCCCTTGTATGTGTCTCTCTAAGCAAATCTGTTTTTACCATTAATTCGCTGCTGTGAGTTATAACAAGTATGCCTCTCTATTTAGTCATCTCCTGCTGCATGTTTTTATTATTGAATAGATGATTTCCAAACAATATTTAAAAACAATTTGTAAAGAGAAAAAAAAAATTAAGTGTACATACATACATAATTATTTCCATTTTTGCTTGTAAAATGCTACTCCATGCCTATATGTATGCATATTTTTACAAAGCTACAATTGTATGATATATATTATTTTTTCACTTACCATTAAATTATAAGCATTTGTTCGCGACACTACATTGTCATCACAATTATCATTGTAATAGTTGCATAATATCCTACAATGTTGATATATCTTAATTTACTATAAATTATTCCCTTATTGAGGGACATTTAAGTTGTTTCATTTGGGGGGCATTTATGCTAATGTATAGTGATTGTCACTCAGCACTTTATCTTTGTGTTGTATTATTTTCTTGGGATTTATTTCCAGGAAGGAGATTCCTGGGGCAAAGGGGATAAATACAAGTAGGGTTGTTTCTACATTTTGAGCCATTGCTTTCCAAAAGGGTAATAATAATAAATAAATAATAATATCAAGAAGGGACACATAATTTGCACAGATGTTGTGCTAAACTCAGCATTTCATTCTTTCTATGGCACTAGGTATTATGAGTCCCATTTTATATTTGAGGAAACTGAGGCACAGGGAAGTCGAATAACTGGTCCAAGTCCTTGCATTTAGTAAATAGAAAACCTGGGACAGGAACCACAGTCTAGTCTGATATTGAAGGTGGTTAATTAAGCCAAGCCCTGAAACACTCCCCTTTACTTCCTGCTGTTGATGTGGCCATAATCTTATAGATTTTCCAGTAATTTTCCTTTGGACTCTCTATAGAGGTTCCTCCTAGCACCAATTCACAATGAATACTTTCTTCTTTGATTTTTCAACCCAAATAAGGAAGTCACGGCAGTTATTTACTTTCATGCACTTGTTCTGCCCTCTTGTCTTTCTTTCCCTTCCCGATCCTTCATCCTCTCCTTTTCTTCATGTTATGCCTTTTCTTCTTTACTCCTTTCTGTCCTTCTGCTTTCCCTCCTCACCACAAATTTCGAGCACCCATGATGAGCTAAGTTTTGCTAGAAGCTGAAATAGGGTCTTCATTCTCACTATATTTTGCTTAAGTTGCCATTGCATTTTTCCACTTTCAAGTCTTTAAGCCATTGTACCAGAATTAAGAAATGTTTTCATCTACCTTGCATTTATATTTTGTAACTGATTTTGAGTGTCATTAAAATCAAACTGATAAATTAATATTTTTCTTTATATTATAACCTACTTAAGAAGGTTTACAGAAGTCTTAACTGTAATTTTCATCCATCTCAGACCTTTTACTTTCCCCAAAGAACATTTTCGTAATATATGAGAGACTCAGACTACGTAAATGCAGACTTTCTTCACACACCTTTTAAAAACAATCATTTGGGATAAATTAAAGCATATTTTGTTCCACAGGGATTACACGTTGTCTGAAGTATTTTTAGTATAATGGTAATCTAGTCTTACTGTTTTAAATATAATTTCTATTACAGAAAGGGGATGTTCAAATGTTTGTAAGCAAACATTTTCTAAGCCTCTATGCTGTAACTTAAAAATAACTGTGATGATAAAAAAAAGAGATGGGAAATTTATTTAGTTAGAAAAAAAGAAACAAAACCCAGAGAAGGAAATTGAACAAGTTGTAATGTGTCCTGAAGTGAAAGAATCATTCCACACCCAGAATATTCTATTACAGGTGTTGCAAGTACACCAGGGATAAGTCTCCAAACATCCAACACATAATTCAGTGGTGAACTTTAGAACTAAGCCCAGCTGAGAAATAACTTTCTAGATTGCAGTGCCCATCTCTTGGGGCTTTTGCATCTCTTTGTCTTTCTCATTCCTTCCCCCTGTCATCTCTTTCCCCCTTAAGCCCCTTTCAATCTACAGCAAAATGAAACATTCAAATGCATTATTCAGTTGCAAAGAAAATGTCAGCTTTTCCTTTCCTCTCCCTGTTTATTGTTTTCTCTGGTTTTCCTTCCAGTCACTGCTACATACCCAAGTCTCAGAGGTTTTGCCTGCGGTATTTTGAAATAGAAAAGTTTCAAGGAAATATTTCCCTAAGCACAGGAGAGTTTAGCTGCTGAGAAGCAGAAAATCAGAGGTTTCTAATAGTGCCCTTTGGTTGTGGTTGTAACGGGGACCAAGGAAACAGGACACAGACAAGAATTAGATAAACCCAGCCAGACTCTTGTAAGACCCAGGTCATCCTCAGGCCCCAGGGGAACTGAGGCCAAATTATCCTTTTCAAAAGAATCTCAAGAGTAGTCAAAAACTGGGAGACATTTATAGAGCAATCATAATGTAAATTCTGACCATTTTCTACCAAAATTGTGAGATAACTTCAAGTTTGTTTTTGCTGTTTAATTTCCAAGTGTCTCCATAGTACCTCATCTCATTCCTCCATCAGACTGTGAGTCTCCACACCCAGAACTGTTCGGGATTTGTCTTCAAATACATGGGATGTCCTGATAAATGTTTGCTGAATGCACTGTCTTGAGAGACCCAGTCAGGGCAAGTCCAAGCAAAAGAATTGTTGGAAATCTTTTCCCCTCTTTCAGAAGGGATTATGCAACCCAGCAGGCCTCATACAACAACCAGACCAATTAAGTGATAGAACTCAGTCACTTTCAGATGCTGGAGTTAGGACGTTTTCTGGAACATTGCTTACAAAAGAAAACCAAGTTACAAAGTGTATCTTCTTGATTATTATCACTGAGGAACTGAGTAGGTATAGCTACAAAATGAACTAAATATTTTAAAAAATGAGACCTGTCTACAGACATCAGGAGAGGCCATGTAATATTTTAGGAGGAAAAAAGCATTCATTGCATATAATACTGAAAATTAACTTATTACTTACATACATTTGCATATCTGGAAGGATTCACTGGAGTAGCTAACATGTGAGAGTTTTCACCATTTGTCAGTCATTGTGCTAAAGTGCCTTATTGTACTTAATCTTCACAATTAATCCTGAGAGGCAGGTTATGAGGTTGAGTCCCAATGTTTTCGCCTAAGGAAACTAAGACTCAGAGAAGTTAAGTGACCTTCCCAAAGTCACACAGGGGGAAAGTGGTAAAGTTGAGCCACAGACCTAGGTGGAAGGAAGGCAGAGCAGTGGGGTTCACCACTGAGTGCTGCTTCTACACAGCCTGTAAACACCATTGAAGATCGTTCACTTTCTGTGGTATAGGCTTTCATTTTGTTTAGTTTATTTTCACATTAAGCAAGTATAGTCTTTATCATAAAAGTAATTTGTATTTAGAAAAAATAAAATGCAGAGGTGAAATGCCTTGGTAGGCATTTTAAGCTATCAAGAGCTAAGTCTTCCATGTAGGGGAAATACAATACATACATATTTATAATTTTAATGACCAGGTAAGTGAAAAAAAGAAAGGCAAGGGTAAGGTTAAAGAGGAGATAGAGGCAGAGAAAGAAGTGGAAGGAAGAGGAAGAAAAGGAGGAGCAGAAAAAGCCTCCTTTGCTTTTTATGGCTATAGAGTTCCAGCAAAGCTTAAGAGAAGCCTAAAATAATAACAACAGAAACAACACTAGTTTACACTAGCAAACTACAACTATAATGATCATAACATTTACTTTTAAATCACACAAAATCTATTCTCTCTACTTCTTTCCTTCCCTCTTCCCATGTGCCCTTCCCCACCCCGGGTGGCATCTTTCAACCTGCTCAGTAACATACTGTGATAATGAGTTGCATTCAAGACATAAACTAGACTTTTAGTTTTTTATACAGTTCACCAATACAAGACTTAATTGCACAATAACTGGCTCCTATTCTTTCAAAATTAAATTAGGCAGACTGGGCACGGTTGCTCACGCCTATAATCCCAGAACTTTGGGAGGCCAAGGTGGGCAGATCACCTGAAGTCAGGAGTTCTAGACCAGCCTGAGCAACACAGTGAAACCCATCTTTATTAAAACTACAAAAAATTAGCCGGGCATGGTTGCAGGTGCCTGTAATCCAAGCTACCCCAAAGGCTGAGGCTGGAGTATCGCTTGAAGCCAGGAGACGGAGGTTGCAGTGAGCAGAGGTCCCACCATGCACTCCAGCCTGGGCAACAAGAATGAAACTCCGTCTCAAAAAGTAAATAAATAAATAGAATAAAATACAATTTAATTTAATTAGGCCACCCGCACTTTTTCCTTGTCCTCTTACTTTTTTTCTGTTTTTGGACGGTTTGGAAATTTTAACACAGGACAAGAATTGACCTGTCCTACAACTGTATCTAAGGGAAAGTAGGAAAGGAGACAATGCTAAAGGTTTGTGCCAGGCAAAGAAAACAGAGTTCATAACTGGGTTCTGGGAGACCTCAAGAAAGCTCTTCCCCTCTGACTTTCAGCCTTGCCTCCTGCGCAGTGAGATGGCAGTGCAGGTGATTGCCCTGTCACTCTAGGGCACTGAGAAGCCAAGGTCAAGGCTTAGGTTGAAGTGTAAAGCAGGAACTCTATCCTTGGACTCAACAGTCAAGAATCAGCCTGGCACCTCAGGTGACAGGAATCAGTGACGCCAGTTTAATTATCAATCCATCAGCGCATGACTTAACTTCTCTGAGCCTTCGTGAATAAAATGAATTTCTTCATAAATGAATCTAATTGCTCTCCTTTCCAAGGGTGTTTAGAATATCACACTGGATATTATATGAAATGCTTTCATCAGATGGCAGGTACGAAATATCGTTGATGTTCCCCTTCTCTTTCTTCTTAATTCCTATGCCCACACCTTGTCAGTCGTTTTCTCCCTGACCCACAGAGCTTTCCGCTTTTTATTAGAGAAAAACACCTATTATCTCCTTTAAGATTTGGCATACAGGTCAGATTTAAGAAGACTTTCACCATGAAATTCTGACCTGGGATGAATTGCATAACCTTCCCAAGACTCAGTTTCAGCAGCTGCAAAGGAACCTGATTGAAGAAAATAAAACTCAGTCTTTTTCAATATTAAAATTATTTAATTCCACATATTTTTATCCCCTACTCTCTGTTTCCTCTCTCCCTGCCTCTTTTCCCCTATCTGCGTCACACTTTGCTGGTGAATCAAATTCAAATCATCAATCAGATTCAGGTGTTTACTTGCATGGCTCACAAATATAAGACTTAATTGTGCAAGAATAGATTCTCCATATTCAGATTGAATTAGTTAGTTCTGTGTCTTCCTCTCCCTCCCCTATGGCTTTCTTTCTATTTTTAGATAGACAGTCTAAAATGTCTTAATATATCAATGACATTTATAACACATGTTAATATCTAAACCATCAATGCTCTATTTGTAGAAATGACTGCTGATGTGATGAGATGCTTTTATTATATCAGTGACTTTTATTATAAATAGGATAAAACTCTGCACTCTCTTTTTGGAAAATTAAAGCACAATAATAAACTATTCTCTGCCCTAGTTTGTCCAAGTGTCACCTTCCAGTACTAGGTTTTACTTTTTTTGGTGCACATTTTATAAATTGCTCTTTACAAGTTCAGGGTGAATATGTGTCTCTTGTAATAGATGACAGCAGACTCTTCTGGGATAATGCAATGGGGAGGTAAGTGCTGACCCCTGGGGATCCATTTCATAATTTTTGTAATTTCTCAGGCTCCCTGTGGGGCCCAGTACCTCAGAACTCTGGAGGTGGCCAATGCTGTAGTCTTTATATAAAACATATAATCCCCATCTCTGCCTCCCACATCTTGCCCGTCATCAAAGTACATTTCACAGTTACAGGAGCAGAAGGTTAGGAGCATCTGTTTTAGGAGCAGACAGGCATGGGCTGGAGTTGCTGCCGCGTGATTTGGCCAAGTCACACAACCTCTCTGATCTGTGTTTTCTGCTATAAAAAAGTAGAAAACAAACGTATCTATTGCAAAGAGATAGTGAGGATACAATGAGATGGTATATATAAAATATTTAGCACACATTAAAGATGCAAGAGTCATGGCTTTGCCTATTTTTGTTATTATTCATAAACAATATGAATAACACTGCCTCACTCATAAACAATTCCTTTTTTACTCTACAACCTCATGCCAACCTTCTACTGCACTTATCTGATCTTGTTCATAGACTTTCTGAACATCATTTGCCACTTTCTAACTGTCCAGCTTGTTACACCCTCTTCTGGACCAAAACCCCAACATATACACATATAACCTACAATCTAATCATACAGAATTTTACATTCATTCTTCAAACATGCCAGGATTTTGCAAGCTACTGTGGTCTCCATATTTTTTACCCACCCTCCCCCCCACACACAATATCATTTGTTGAAAACTAATCCCTAATGCAATAGTATTAAGAAGTGGAACCTTAGGTATTCATGCCATAGCAGCCTGAAGAGACTAACACACAAGCCTTCTTGGTCTTCCTTTTATTATTTTAATTAGCTCTCTAAAACCAGCTTAGATTTCACCTCCTCATCTTCAAAACTGAAGTCCTCACTTGTGTGATGTGAAGTCCATCTATCTCTCTGTCATCCCATAGATTCCTCTATTAGCTCTATCATGGCTTTTGCCAGAGTTATCAATGTAATTATGTTCCTCCCCAGACCATGAATTTATTGAGGGCAGACATTCAGTCTCATTTGCCTTTGTATTCCCAAGTTTTAGCACGGAGAACATAACAGATGTGTGTTGACCGACTGATATCAGAGCACTTCTAATCTTTCCTCATAGATTATCAATTCTTGCAGTTTGTGAATTGTTATTTACTTTTTGCTGGACTCCATTGTCTCTAGCACAACTCTTCATTTGTTCAACAAATACTCTTGTGTGGCTACAATCTACTTGGACCTAATATCAATGATGAGTTATAGTGATTCACAGCATAGGAGAGGCAGAGCTTCAGTCCCTTATCTTTATGTCTGTCCTGCCTGGGACACTCAGCAAAGAAAGAAGAGTCATCTGATTGATGGGAGCAGAGGCCACATTCTCTAAGGCATGAGATTACTATGCCTTTAATACAGAATTTCATGCTTCTCATGTACATACTCAGACAAAAAGTAGCCTCCTTAAGGCAATCAAGTTTAATCTTTTGTACTTTGCTTTCTACATCCCATAGTAGAGTAGGTAAACTGAGTCACACTTTGCTCCTCAAGCCTGGTCATGTTACTACCCACCCTCCATTTTACTTCTTTCCAGCAGCTCACAGAAAATCACTGGATGTCAAGATTTACAATAGAGAGAGTGTGTGCAATGGAGAAGTAAATTCCCTTTTTAGACCTTAAACCAAAGTCATGTGCACCAGCCCAGTCTTTAACTAGAGTGCTGTCCTGTAGTATCAGGTGCTTAGGTAATTATTAATCCTGTTGTGTTGTGACTTGTTTGTTTACTAGCTCCTTGGGATCCCATAGAAGCAGAAGTGATTAGCACAACAGAGATCAGGGATTCCTAGACTTCTGAACCTAACATCATCTGATACTACCAAGATTTTAACCTTTATTTCAAAGAAATAAGTCTAAGCCCTTACCTAGTTGACTTGCTAGTCACAGAGACAGCCTTGAACACAAAAATTACATCACAGTGAACAAAGTACATAAAGAGTGATAAGAATTAGCAATGTTGTATTCAACCAGATTATTATATGAATGATCTTAAAGAACACTTTAGTTTTCCATGCTGCTTACTTTATAGGATGCACTATTTTGTTCCTTATATTCCATATTTGGGAATCCCGTAAGATAACAGCTATTTGTCCCATGGTCTTTAAAAGAGTTTCCAAGCTCTCTAAAGGAGAATATGTTCCAAACTGCTCCCAGTCTCTACTTTCCACATCCCTCCAAATTTTCACAAGCCATAATAATGATGTAATAATGAACCACCCCAAATCTCAGTGGCTGATGACAACAAGAGTTTCTTTTTCTCACCCATGGGTCTATGGGTGGCTCTGGAAGCTTTGTTTCAGTGTCCAGGTCCAATGGGTTCATCTCTAGTATTCAAGTTCCATTTTGGTCTACTCCACGTATCTCTGTCCTCTCCTTGAATCAGAATTGTGAGGCATATGTTTCTCAGGGTAAATCAAAGGAGTGCAACTGAACAAGTCAGCATACAGAAGCACATTGTTACCTATTCTCAAGTCATGTCTGCTAATACTCCATTGACCAAAACAAATTACATAACCAAGTTCGCTATCTATCATGTAGGACAGTACTCTGTACACAATAGGAGAGCACCATAAACTTATATGAGGAAAGGTATAATGAAAAGTACAGATGTATAATTATGTAACAGAGAAGTAAAGATTTGGGACCAAATATCCAATGTAACATATGTGCCTTCTGGTATTGATTTCTCTCTACCCCTGGCATACATCACTTCTCCTGTCATGGCACTCTTTCCTTGCTTGTTCTCAATGCACAACTGATGGAAATCGCTACCCCTGGAATTAATTATTGTTCTGGGAAAGAAAAAATTTCTTTCTAATTGTGTCACTATGAAGAAATCATTTCTTCTCACTGTGGCTCAGTTTCCTCATCTGTAAAATGAAGAAATTGGATTAGGTATTTTCTAATGTTATTTTGACTCTGATATTCTATGTTTTGGTGATTTTTGTTCTTCAGAAGACAGTGTGGCACAATGATTAAGAATTTAGGCTCTTGAATCAGACTATGTGGGTTTAAAGCATCACAACTTTATCTAACTTCAGGCAAGTCACTTCCCTCTCTGGTCCTCAATGTCCCCATTTTTAAAATGAGGATAATAATAGTACCTATTCATAAAATATTTATAAGGAGTCAATGAATTAATGAATGTAAAGTCCCTAGAGCAATGTCTATCATTTTGATATCTTGATAACTAGAATATAATAAAAGTTTACTATTACTTCATCTCTCCCCATCTCTCTCTCTCTCTAGGTATATATGTATTATATCAGATATCTGTGTATATATGATATCTACATGTGTATATATGTACATATAATTTATATTTGCATATAAATTATGCATAATATAATCTCTTGGTCTAAAGTGACTTTTCAGCTCTCATCCCTTTCTGGCCATCGAGGAACTGTTAAAAGTCAAGGTGGTATGCAACTATTTATTTTACATGATATGCATTATTTCTACTTACATTCTAATGACTACTATTTAATTATTTGGCCATAACAAGCTACAAGAGTAGCTAGAATATATAGTCTGTAATTGGGTGACCATATACACTGCTAAAATTTAGGATGTCCATATACACTGCTAAATAAGGAGAGAATAGATATTGGTGAACAATTAGCATTCTCTGCCATAAGATCTATACTCGACAGACAACAATGTAAAGGATAGACATGGCCCTTGCCCTCACGAACTTGTATGGTGGACTTGGGAGATAGGCCCTGGACAATTACTCTTGCTGTGAACAGGGGTCAATGAAAAAGCAAGGCCCATAATAAGACCTGAAGAATAGGTGGAGTGGGCCACATAAAAGCTGTGGACAGATGGAGTACAGGGCATTACCAACAAATGAGACTGCACAAATATCTGAAGAGAATAAATAGTATGATGCATTTCAAGAACTAAAAGATATTCAAAATGAAAAGACGAGGACAAAAGGTGAGGCTAGAAAAGTAAATAAAGAAAGTAGGAAACAGGGCTTACCATATTAAATTGTGTGGGCTTTATTCTGTAGTCCATAAGCCAACATCACAGTATTTTAAGCAAGGAAATGGGGTAAATCACAGGGGGTCCATGTGACATTGAGAAAAGAAGAATTGGATGACCCATAAAGTTGGATAGTGAAGGAGGGCACTTTAAAACTGTCTTTTAGTGGGGGAATAAAATTGGAGCAGGGGAGGGAAGGGTGAACTCATAGAGAAGTCATGATGATCTAAGTTTAGCTACTTGAGGGCGATTTGCCAGAGGCCCAGAACCCAGTTTACAGAAGCCTCGGGGCTCCTGGCAGCGCCTCAATTCTGAGTACTGCTGTTTCTCAAACCCGGCTGCTTTCTAAAGGGCCAGGAAGGGTGAGAAAGGGGGACTGAAGGGGAAAAAATGACTAGGTGAACTTTTCTATCTTCCAACTGCCCTCCGCCATTTGAAAAGTGAACTATTAGAGGAGCAGGGATAAGCGGAGACAGAACCCTCCTTGTATCCTGTCCAGCGGAGGAAGGAGCAGGAGCATTGCAGAGGAATT
This sequence comes from Colobus angolensis palliatus, assembly GCF_000951035.1. Taxonomy (NCBI): domain Eukaryota; kingdom Metazoa; phylum Chordata; class Mammalia; order Primates; family Cercopithecidae; genus Colobus; species Colobus angolensis. Next base: position 1,291,348 of record NW_012118644.1, read on the forward strand.
ATTATGCTGCCTTGCTGGAGCCTTTAGAATAACCCCCAAAGGAGTTTAGTTTGAAGTAGAGCAGTCGTAAGGCAGGCTAACCCATCCTCCACTTGGAGTGAGCTACAGCAGCACTTCACCTAAGACAGAAAGTGGGGCAGCTCTTGAAATCGCTATGGCTCTTGCTTGCTTACGTCTTATGCTGGGTTTGGGGACACAGTTCATGCTTCTGTAATTCTCCCAAAGAATGTGCGCATCCCTCTCTTTCACTGATTTCTGCTACTGCTTAAGAAAGAAAAATCACTCAGTGGTCACCTGTGTGAGTGTGTGTCTGTCTGTGTGTTTGCACACCAGCCCTAACTTTGCAAAAGCTAGTCTTGCTTTTTCCCACCTTTCCTCTTCCTGCAGCCTCGCAGGACTAGAGAGAGCCTCTTGCTCCATTCCTGAGAGGATGCCTCAACCACTAGCAGCTAAGTCCCCTTTAAGGAGTTTAGTAGTATTTTGCTTGCCTGGGGTTTGCTGGCCAGAAGTTGCTTTACAAGTTTTGGTGAATTGCAAAGGAGAAGTTGAGAAAAACATTCTTTACTGGAAATCTTGAATCCTAAGTGTAAGAGCCACCAGGACTAGCCTTTAGCGGTCATGGCATGGACTCAATGGATAGCTCAGGTGTTAAAAGGATGTGAATCAACCCATCATTCATTCGTTTATTTATTCTTTCACTCAGCAACATTGAGAATCTAGCTTATACTGGACATAATAGCAGCTGCTTGAAGACAATAAGGGAAATGACCACATGGTTGCTGTCTCACAGAGCTTAGAATACAGGAAAGGTGGTCAATTTTTTAAAACATAAATAATTATTTAATTTCAGTGTGGATCATGCTAAGCAAAAGGACAAGGTGCTTAATGGTTAGGAATTAGGATGAAGAAATAATACACCAAAGTTCTCTTTCAGAGAAAGAGAACTGAAAGACAGTGAAAAGGAGTCAAACCAGTTGGGTTGGGGCGAGCACTCTAGGTCCTAAGTTACAAAGAAGCCTGGCAAATTTGGGGAAGATAAAGACATCAGCAAGGGAGCTGATGGGGCAAGTGCGCAGGACCAGACAATCAAGTTATATCTTTCATCTTATAAATGGGTAAACTGAGACCCAGAACAGGCAAGCAGGTAGCCCAGTCTCACACAGGAAATTTGACACAGATCGGATCCAACAACTCAAGCCATCCTTTTCACTGTATTTAGGTGGAATATAGCTTCTAATATCCCAAACAGGAAAAACCTAGACTTTTGGGGAACTAAAAAGAAAAAAACTCAAAAAAGAGGTTCTTTAATATCTTCAGCAAACTATTTGAATGAGCAAATTCTTTATAACCAGAAAGCCATTTTTGATAACTAAATTCCATATCCACTTTTCTTTCTTCTCCAATTTTAGCATTTCGGCAGAATATTTTATAGCCTTCTCCTATATAAGAGCCCACTGTAGATTTCAAAATTATTACTGTTTCAAGTCACTCTTTTTTATCTTCTCATACAATATTACGAGAATTTTTTTCTTCTGTTATGAATATAAAAAAGGTAAATTTTCTACTTGCATGTGTATTGCTCTCTGAGGCTTCTCATGGTATATAACACAGCCTAAGAGTTCTAAAGGACAGAAACAATTTATATGACGACAAGTAAATGAAACAAAAAAATTTTTAATGTCATATATGTTAGTTAAGTGGATAAAGAAAAGTTACTGGAAGGTAAGTTGGAAATACATGTTAAAATCTTAGAATGTGTACAGACTCTTTGACCTAGCGATTCTACTTCTGAGAATTTACTTTGAAGAAACAATCACAAAGGTATCAAGGATCACTAGAAGAAGCACAGTAGTACTGTTACCGGAAAGGGGTCCTGATCCAGACCCGAAGAAAAGGTTCTTGGATCTCATGCAAGCAAGAATTTGGGGCAAGTCTATAGAGTAAAGTGAAAGCAAGTTTATTAGAGAAGTAAAGAAACAAAAGAATGGCTACTCCAGAGGCACAGCAGTGGTGCGAGCTGCTCAACTGAGTAGACCTATAGTTATTTCTTGATTATGTGCTCAATAAGGGGTGGATTATTTATGAGTTTCCTGGGAAAGGGGTGGGCAATTCCCAGAACTAAGGTTCCCCCCCAACCTTTTTAGACCATATAGAGTAACTTCCTGATGTTGCCATGCCATTTGTAAACTGTCATGGCACTGGTGGGAGTGTCTTTTAGAAGCTAATGTATTATAATTAGCATACAGTGAGAAGTGAGGATGACAAGAGATCGCTTTCATTGTCTTGGTTTTGGTGAGTTTTGGCCACTTTCTTTACCACAAGCTGTTTTATCAGTAAGGGCCTGTATCTTGTGCCAACCTCCTTTCTCACCCTGTGACTGAGAATGCCTAACCTTCTGGGAATGTGGCCCAGTGGGTCTCAGCCTCATTTTACCCAGACTCTATCGAAGACGGAGTGGCTCTGGTTCAAATGCCTCTGACTGTACTAGCATTATTTAAAACAAAATAAAATATACTTTGGGAGGCCGAGGCAGGCAGATCACTTGAGGTCAGGAGTTTGAGATCAGCCTGACCAACAGGGTGAAACCATGTCTCTACTAAAAATATAAAAATTAGCTGGGTGTGGTGGCATGTGCCTGTGATCCCAGCTACTCAGGAGGCTGAGGCAGCAAAATTTCTTGAATCTGGGAGGCAGAGGTTGCAGTGAGCCAAGATCGCACCACTGTGCTCCAGCCTGGACAACACAGTGAGACTTTGCTCAAAAATAAATAAATAAATAAAATAAACCAAAAAAAAAAAAATGCAGGAACTGAATGATCCACTGTAGGGAATGGATTACATCCGTTATAGTGCAGCTTATATCTACAGCGGAAATGCACACCACACAAGCTAAGAAAATGAAACACTAGAATTACAACAGCAAGAAATATCAGGTTAGGAACATGGTAGATACTGAAGAAAGCTTTTTAATGTGTAATAAAACACCTACAGTTATATTCATTTGTTTGCCAAATCTGTATTGAACTCCTACTCTGTGCCAGACATTATTCTAGATGCTGGCAATACATTGCTTAATAGATACAGGTGTGGATGATGCCTTCAGGGAACTTAGAGTCTCACCTAGGTAAAAGCTGTTGTATTTGGCTAATAGTATTGAACACGATTTCATCTCTTCCTTTCTACTTTTTTATGTGCATTGGGAAATATTTTTACTTCCACAATCTAAAAAGTTCTGTAGGTAAGTATGTATATATTTATATTAGTTCATTTTCACACTGCTGATAAAGACATATCTTAGAGTGGGTAATTTATGAAGAAAAACAGGTTTAATGAACTCACAGTTCTACATGACTGGGGAGACCTCACAATCATGGCAGAAGATGAAAGTCATGTTTTACCTGGTGGAAGGGAAGAAAGAATTTGTGCAGGGAAACTCCTCTTTATAAAACCACAGATCTCATGAGACTTACTCACTATCATGAGAATAGCACAGGAAATACCCACCCCCATGGTTCAATCACATCCCACCAGCTCCCTCCCTTGAGACACATGGGAATTGTGGGAGCTACAATTCAAGATGAGATTTGGGCGGGGACACAGCAAAACCATATCAATATTGATACATCACTTTTATAATCATTATTTATTTGATTCTCACAGGTACTCCTATGAAGGAGGGATGAAGGGGAAAGAGAGAATGCAGGAGGAAGGATGCATTGGCCAGGAATCTACAAGGGGCTGGGCATTTCATTTACTTTACCTTATTGAGATTTTGGGATACTTCAGAGAGTCATAGTTTAATTATTAATCCTGTTTTGCAGTTCAGGAAGGTTTCAGGTCAAAAGGCTTGTGTTCAGGGAAATACTAGAGCTGACGCATGTTTAACAGTTCACGCTTGCTTCAACTATGTGGAACTGAACATGCACAAGTGCTTTAGGGAACTCCAACTGGGTATTCCTACCACTCCCTGAAACTCAAACACAAAACTAGACTCTTGATTACTCTCCCTTTTTAATCTTCTGCCCCATGCACGTGGCTTCATCTCCCCATGTCAATTTCTGCAAGTGTAAAATGAGGATGCAAATAATTTTCTTGAAGAGTTAGTATAAGAATCGAATTAGTTAATACATTGAAGTTCTTAAAATAAGACTTCATAGGTAGTAAGCGCTCAATAAATGTCACCTATCTGTCTATTGATCATCACTGTTATTCATAATTATGCTGTTTGTCCCTGTCTTGTGTGAAACAAACCACACACAGTCATCTTAGGTTCCTGTGTTTCCTTCAGTGTCTTCCTTACTCTCTCATCAAGCACCAAGTCCTGTTGATTCTAATGTAAAACCTGTCTTCCATCTTGATAGCCCACTGTTATGATGACTTAGTGAAAAAAAATAGTAGAGATTTTATTGATATGGCAGGTAGCTTTCAAGACTGAAGCTAAAGGATCAATGAATATGAGGCTCAAGACATCAAGATGTCCCTCAGAGGGGAGACATACAAAAATTGAAGGCTGATTAACAGAAGAGATAAATGATCATTTCAGCAACCTAAACATGTACCACTTTCCCTGGTTTAACAGACTGAGGGAGGAAAGAGCATTCTCTGTCTACAGAAGTCTTTTCAAACTCTAAGTCAATGTCTGTTCTGCTAGTTTACTCAGCTTAATGGAGAGCAATTGAACTACTTATCCTGGACCTGTGAATGCAGGAGCCATGTGGAATATATTTTTAAATAGGTGGCAAAACAATCACAACATTAAAAGCAGAGAGACTATTGTTGGAATTATTTGATGTGTGATCTTAGAATATGTATCTTTAGTCATCTGAGACTCATTTCCCTCTTTGGTAGTTAAAGATCATAATATTTATCTCATGGGGCTTTTATGAAGATGAAATATATGTCATCAATCTTGCACATAGGAGAAAATCAATAAATGGTTACTATTATTATTGTGAATAAAATGAGTAAAACATGGCCATTTTGTCTTGGTAAAAAGGAAGAAGCAAACAAATATTTATGAATTAATATTTAATGAGTGACAACTCTATGCCATATAATATATATTTCTATATGTATATACACACATTTAGTCAATGTTTGTTGTTAATAGTTAATAATTTTTATTAAAGTTAATGATTATTAATAGGTAATGGCTGTTAATCATATCACAGCTTTGACAACAATATCTCAAATTAGGTAGATAAAAAATAGATTGTAAAGGTTGTAACTTAGAATAACCAAATCATTTTATCCACTTGTAACAGAAAACAAAATTTGATAAATGCCTTAATAAAATCATAAGCCACATATATGGCAAACCCGGGTATTTTGTAAAGTGTTGTGTAAAGAAAATGATTTTATAGTCAACTAAGTTTGGCAAACAATGGATATAGAAATAAAATATAGTTTATTCAGCCAGAATACTGTAAATACAGTTTGGAAAAAAATAAAGTGTTAATGGAAGGTCTAGTTTCAATAAGTTTGTAAGATGTTAGTTCAAACAAGGTTGACTTGGAAAAAATATGCAATTAATAGGAGATCTTCCTTCAGTAAGTTTTGGAAATGTTAGTTCAATGTTAATGAGATCGCTGGCCCGGTGCGGTGGCTCAAGCCTGTAATCTCAGCTCTTTGTGAGGCCAAGGTGGGCGGATCACCTGAGGTCAGGAGTTCAAGACCAGCATGGCCAACACAGTGAAACCCCATCTCTACCAAAAATACAAAAAAGTCAGCCAGGCATGGTGGTGCATGGCTGTAGTCCCAGCTACTTGGGAGGCTGAGGCAGGAGAATCACTTGAACCCAGGTGGCGGGGATTGCTGTGAGCTGAGATCACGCCACTGCACTCCAGACTGGGTGACAGAGTAAGACTCCATCTCTGAAACAACACGAAACAAAACAAAACAAAACAAAATTATAGTTAATAAAGTCACTTAATTTCAGTTTCACAAAGACCATATATACTAATGACATATATGAGCAAACGAAAGTATTATATGATGTGACTCAGTCAATGTTTGACTATATAGTTACAATTTTGCTTTGTTGTGATTGTTTTCATTTGGTTGGTTTGGGAGAGAAGTCTGTGAAGCTAGTGTTTTAGCTGTTGTTTTTCTGTTTGCTTTCTGTTTGTTTGTTTGAAACAAACAAGTTTTTAGAAATAGCTGCTATAAGATTCAAGAGAGAAGAAAATCTTTACAATACTTTATGTAACAAAGACTACTAGTGTTCTCTAGTATCCATTCTCTCTTTCTTCTATCATAAAACCTGTAAATTTCAGCTGGACACAAACCATTTAGAACAGATATTATCTTTATCAGGCTTCCTGATATGATCACTTTCTGGTGAACAAAATAAAGAAGTGTTATTTGCAAGTTCCAGGAAATGTCCTATAAGAGAATGGATTGCACAATGTTTTTCTCTAAAGAGCCAGATAGCAAATAGTTTCTGCTTTGCAAACAATACAGTCTCTCTCTCAACTACTCAACTCTGCCATTGTAGTTTGAAAGTAATCATAGATAATATAGACACAAATGTAAACAAATGGTCATAGCTGTGTTCCTATAAAACCTTATTCATAAAAACAAGCAGCACAATGCACCTAAATGCAGTGGGCATTACATATAAAACAAATATGAGACTGATAGGTTTTAAGAGGGAGAAGACTATTCAGGGACCTTGGAAGGTAATGGATGGCATGGTAGTAAGTTCCTCGAGTTCTCATTTATAGATCCCAGAGTTGAAGAAGCTGACCTCCCACAGACACCTGTGGACAGAGACACAGAAAGCCCCAACAAAACCCTAGTCTCTCTAGTCAAAAGACAAGGAAAGGATCATTTTAGCAAAAAGGAAAATTTGTACAGAATAAATGTTCTACCCCAGGCCAAAAAAAAAAAATAATTGTGTTCCTCATGCTCACCCACATCGGCAGTGACCAAGTGGAGAACCTAGACATTCACTGTCATGAAGATATAAACAGACACCCAACATCCCTGTTGAGGTGGTGTCAGAGAAGGCAAAGTAGGAAGCTGGGATCCCTGTGGTGCCTTGGAGACCACATAGGAATCCTGGACTTCCATACCCACTCTGCAGTTACAAACTATTTCTGTTCCTCCTAAGACGTGGCCTATGGAGAATCAGCCCTATACCCTCACCGAGTGGTAATTAGGCCACCTTAACCACAGTATCAGTGGAGACCACACAGGAAGCTGACACTTAGTAATAAGGGGTGATGAGAAGCAGGAATGAGAAATGCTTCCTGCTTAGTGACAATGAAGGTCAAGTAGGAAACCTGGACTTCTGCCTTCACCTGGCAATGTAATCAGGCAGTAGCCCCTCTTTCTGAAGTAGTGTCAGAGAAAGTTTGCTGAAAAGAGGTTTAAATAAGACAGAGAATCTCATAACGTAATGCGAAAAAATATAGGTTTTGACAGAACATCACTTCACACAAAGAACCAAGAAGGTTTTAAACCAAATGGAAAAAAAGACAACTAATATATGTCACACTAAGATGACCAAGAACATAGAATTATCTGACAAAGATTTTAAAGAAGCCATGACTGAAAAAATAATGATTCAATAAGCAATTACAAACAGGCTTAAAACAAATTATAAAAATGAAAAGTCTCACCAAAGGAACTGAAAATATGAAGAACTAAATGAAAATTGTAAAGCAGAAAAATACAATAACCAAAATAAAAATGTTCAATGGATAGGGTCATCAGAAGCTAGAGGACACCAAGGAAAGTATCAGTAAGCTAGAAGAGAGAACAATAGAAATCACCCGATCTGAACAACAAATACAAAATAGGCTGAAAAATATGAGTAAATCTCAGAGAGCAGTGGGGCTATAATAAAACGTTTGGCATTTCTGTCATCAACTTCCCAGAAAGAAAGGAGAAAAATGGCACAGCTACAATGATACTCAAAGATGTGAAGGCTGAAAGCTTCTGAAGTTTGTCAAGCCATAAACCTAGCCATGAACACCTGGGTGGGCCTGTAGTCCCAGCCAGTTGGGAGGAATGCTTGGCTCCAGAAGTTTGAGATTGCAATGTACTATGATTGATTGCCCCTGTGAATAACCACTACACTCCAACCCAGACAATATAGCAAGACTCTATCTCTTAATTTTTTCAGTAATAAAAAAGGGCATAAGTCTACAGATTCAATAAGCTGAGCAAATTCCAAATAGGATAAACTGAAAGACAAAAACCCACACCAAGACACATTATAGCCTCTGAAAATAAGAACCAAATACAAAATATTGACAGCGGTAAGAAAAACAAATTACATCTCAATAATAAGAGAAAAGCACTTAAAATGACTGCATATTTTTTTATCATGGTGGCCAAAGAGGAATTGCACAATATTTTTCAAATGTTGAAAATAAAGGTCTGGCAAACCAGAATCCCATACCCAGCCAAAATATGCTTTAGAAATGAAGCGGAAATCAAGATATTCTAAAGGAAAACTGAGAAGATTTGTTGTTAGCCAATATGCCCTAAATGAATTTAATAAAGTTCTCAAAACAGAAATAAAAGAATATTTTTAAAAATCCTTAGAATACACAAAAATATGGGGAAATGTAGCAGGCATTCCTTTCCTTTTTCTAAATTGTATTTGATGGATGGAGCAAAGACATATCATTGTCTGATTTCTACATGTTTGTATAGGAAATGTATAGGAAATTATATTTTAAGTGGTGGAGGGTAAAAAGATAGTAAGGGAGCTAAGATTTGTGTACTTCATTCAAACTGGTAAAATGATGGCACCAGTAGACCGTATATATGCATATATGATGTAATACCTAGAGCAAACATTAAAAAGTTTGTAATACCTAGAGCAAATGTTAAAAAGTTATGCAAAGACATAAACTTAAGAAACTAATGATAAATCAAGATGGAATTCAAGAAAAATGTTTAAGTAAGTAATTTATGGGAAGACAGAAAAAAGTAAACAGACAAACAATGAAAGAAAACAAATAGAAAAAAATAGAATAGCAGACTTAAGTCCTAACATATTAAAATATATTAAATATAAATTGTCTAAATATACCAATTAAATAGACAGAGATTGGCAGATTGGATTAAAAATATGGCTGAACTAAAGGTTTTCTACAAGAAATACACTTTAATATAACAATACAGTCAGATTAAAACTGAAAATACCATAGAACATGTATCATGAAATTATTAATCAAAGGAAACCAGGAGGAATATATTAATATCAAATAAATTAGACTTGAAAGGAAACAAATTACCACGAAAGGTATTATATATTGGTAAAAGCGTCAACCCTCCAAGAAAACACAGCAACCCAAGATATGCATCACCAAACAAGAACTTCAAAATATGTAAATCATATGGAATATGTGAATCAACCCATAATAGAATCAAGCTAGAAATCAATAACAAAAGGTAACAAACAATTTTCCCCACAGTTGTAAACTAGACGACACACTTTTAAATAATTCATGAAATAAAGAAGTAGTTTCTGTAATCTTTTATTTTAGGTTCCGGGGTACATGTGAAGATCTGTTACACAGGTAAACTCATGCCATAGGGGTTTGTACAGACTATTTTATTACCAAGGTATTAAGCCTCTTACCCAACAGTTTTTTTTTTTTTTATCCTTTCCCTCCTCCCAACCTTCACTCTTAAGTAGACCTCAGTGTCTGTTTTCCCTTCTTTGTGTTCATGAGCTCTTATCATTTAGATTCCACTTATAAGTGAGAACATGCAATATTTGGTTTTCTGTTCCTGGGTTAGTTTGCTAAGGATAATAGCCTCCAGCTCCATCCATGTTCCCAGGAAAGATATGATCCTGTTCTTTTTTTATGGCTACCTAGTATTCCCTGATGTATATGTACCATGTTTTTTTCTTATTAAATCTGTCATTGATAAGCATTTAGGTTGACAGGCATTTAGGCTTTACTATTGTGAATAGTGCTACAATGAACATTCAGATGCATGGGTCTTTATGGCAGAATGATTTATGTTCCTCTGGATATATACCCAGTAATGAGATTGCTGAATCAAGTGTAGTTCTGCTGTTAGCTCTTTGAGGAATCACATTTCTGATTTCCACAATGATTGAACTAATTTACACTTCCACCAAAAGTGTATAAGGGTTCCCTTTTCTCCACAACCTGGTCAACATCTTTTATTTTTATTTTTATTTTTATTTTTTTACCTTTCAATAATGGCCATTCTGACTAATGTGAAATGGTATCTCATTGTGGGTTTGATTTGCATTTCTCTAATGATCAGTGATGTTGAGCTTTCTTCATATGCTTGTTGGCTGCATGTATATCTTCTTCAGAAAAGTGTCTGTTTATGTCCTTTGCCCACTTTTTAATGGGGTTGTTTGTTTTTCTCTTGTAAATTTTCCCAGCTAATTTTTGTATTTTTAGCAAAGACAGGATTTCACCATGTTGCCCAGACTGGTCTTGAACTCCTGACCTCAGGTGATCCACCTGCTTCAGCCTCCCAAAATACTGAGATTACAGGTGTGAGCCACTGCACCTGGTGTTAATTTTTCTTAATAACACAAATTCTACACAATAATGAAAATAGAAGTAAATCTTTCCAATGTACACATGGAGCCAATATTTTCCTCATGCAAAAGTCACTTAAATCCAATATTAAAGACAAAAACAGACAAAATAGTAGATCAATACTTCTTGTGAATATAGATACAAAAATCATTAGCAAAATACTAGCAAATAAAATTAAGCAACATATAAAAATAATTTCTTATCATAACCAAGTGGAATTTATTCCAGGGATGCCAGACTGGTTTATAGTTGAAAATCAATCAATATTATTGGTGTATAATAAGTTTTCTGGTCTTTGTACTTAATTCCTTCCTATGCACTTGGAATTTTCTGAGTGACAGAAGTGTGTTTTTTATTCTGAGTCCTTTGGATTGCCATAACCAACTGGAGTTGATTCCAGGAATGCCAGGTTGGTTTAATATTTGAAAAATCTGTCCATATTATTGTTGTATATTAATAATATTTGGCCTTTGTACTGAATTCCTTCTAATGCACTTGGAATTTTCTGAGGGATAGAAGTGTCTTTTAATTATTCCTGAGCCCTTTGGATTACTATGCTATCACTCTCATTTTGCTAGTGAAGTGACTCATGGTGGGCCCCTAGGTAGCCTCAGGATGGGAACTGGTCACCAGGATGACCACCTGCATGATTAGAGTGCTGGGACTTTGAGCCAGTCTGACCTCTTTGAGGAAGAGGTGGAGGCTTGAGGTGAAGCCCAATCACACTGCTAATGATTGAATCAATCATGCCTACGTCATGAAACTCCAATAAAATCTCTGACCTCTGAAGTTCAGAGGAGTTTCCCAGTTGGTAAATACATCAATGTGCTTTGGAGGATGATGTGATGTGATTTTTCAGGGAGAGGGCACTGAAGATCTGCGTTTAGCACTCTTCCAAATCTAACCTTATGTATTTGTTCACTTAGCTCTTCCTGAGTTATATTCTTTATAATAAAATTTGAATTGTAACTGGAATGTTTTCCTGAGTTCTATGAGTCATTCTACCAAATTATGAACCAGAGGGGTCATGGTAACCCTGAGATGAGCCAGTCCATCAGAAGTGTGGATGATCTGGGACCTACTGAACTTTTTGCTGACATTTAAAGTGAGGGCAGTCTTGTGTATTTTGCCCTTCATTTTGTGAGGTCTACACTAACTCCAGGTGGGAGTGTCATGACTGAATTGTACTGTATCTGTTGGTGTTAAAACAGGGTTGAAATATAGCAGTTGGTCTTAGAGTAGTGATCCACTATTTATCAAGATAAAGAAAAAAATACATAAATATATCCATTGCATAAAAAAAGTTTACAAAATTTAACACTCATTCATGATACAATCTCCCAGAAAGTTGAAACAGATAACTTTCTCAACTTGAAAAGGAGTATCTATTAAAAAATAATAACAGCAGCTAACAATTTGCTAAATGATGAAAGACTGAATACCATTGCCTTAACTCCTCTGAACTTCAGAGGCCAGAGATTTTATTGGAGTTTCATGATGTAGGCATGATTGATTAAATCATTAGCAGTGTGATTGGGCTGAACCTTAAGCTTCCACCTCTTCCTCAGAGGTCAGACTGGCTCAAAGTCCCAGGCAAGGATGTCCAATATCACCACTCTTATTCAACATAGTGCTGGAAGAACTAGCAAGTATAGTAAAGTAAGAAAACGAAATAAAAGGCATACAAATCAGAAAAGAATAAATTAAAAAAAATTGTATTTACAGAGGATAAACATAGAAAATACCAAGGAACCTAAAAAATAAAACAAAACACTCCTAGAACTAATAAGTGTGTTGAGCAAGGTCACAGCATACAAAGTAACCATGAAAATCAATTGTATTTCCTTATATTAACAATGAATACATGGACACCAAAATTAATAACACAATACCATTTACAATAACTTAAAGAACACAGTATGCATAAATACAAAGAAACATGTATAGGATTTATTTGCTGAAAATTACCCAGCACTGAATAAAGAAATCAAAGGGCTAAGTAAGTGGAGAGACATATGGTGCACATGAATTGGAAGATTCAACCTAATAAAGATTTCAATTCTTTCAAATTGATACACAGTTTTAACTCAATTCTTATCAAAGTCACTGCAAGGTAGTTTTGTAGATATGGACAATTATTTTGAAGTTCTGATAAAGAAGAAAAAAGTGAAAGTAATCAGTCAACCTGATCTTAAGGCTTATTATAATAAGCAACATTAATTAACATGGTGCAGGCATGGACACATGATCAATAGAATAGAATAGCGAACCTGAAAATAGACATACACAAATGTGCCAACTGACTTGTGGCAATGTTGTTGTTTCAAGACACTAAGTCTATGGTAATTTATTATAGCAGAAATAGAAAACTAATACAGTTGTCCTCACCAGTTTTTAGGAATACAAACACATCATGAGATGTGTTTTTGAGAACTGCTCTCCAGGGATCTTGGGCAAATATTTGTTTGCCCACTAACACTAATCTTTGTTTCTATATTCCTAAAATGCCATACCAGTCTTCCCAAATTATTGACTGTTTTGATTATCAAGCAGAATCATTCACTTAAAATAAGTAGAAAATTGCCTGGCATATTCATGCAAATAGGTAATGGCTATTACCATATTATTGGCAGAACTATACTTGGCTACATCAAAGTTACAAAGGAAAGAGAAAGGTAAAGAAAAGTAGTAAAAATGAATAAACATGGCTGGGCACAATGGTGCATGCCCATAATCCCAGTCCTTTGGGAGGCCCAGGCAGGTGGATCACCTGGGCTCAGGAGTTCGCAACCAGCCTGACTCACATGGTGAAACCTTGTCTCTAATAAATACAAAAAAATGAGATGGGCATGGTGGCGCATGCCTGTAATCCGCGCTACTTGGGAAGCTGAGACAGGAGAATGCCTTGTATCTGGGAGGTGGAGGTTGCAGTGAGCCAAGATCGCATCATTGTACTTCAGCCTGGGCAACAAGAGCGAAACTCTAAAAAAAAAAAAAAATTAAAAAAGAAAGAAAAGAAAAAAAAAGAAAGAATAAGCACAATGAATAAAAGTTCTAAAAGTATCTTTTTCTTTAATAATCTAGATTTCACTGCCGTAAAAATATAGTCTAATGAGTGTCCCTTCTCCTGAATCACCTTTTATTGTTTTGGAAACAATGATCTGTTGAGGCAAATTCTTCCCATGGTTTTACAAAACACTATACTTCTTAAAACAGCAGTACACGTGCACACACACACACACACACACACACACACACACACACACACACCACATTAGCTCTTACTCATTTTAAATACAATGGCTGTAGAAGTTACATTTCTAATTTCATTTCATTTCTGTGTATCTTGGCAAATTGCTTGTGTAAGAAAGGCCTGGCATTTTCAAAAATTATCTCAGCACTTAAGAGCACATTTTTCTGAGCCTGGTCTTCTATTCATATGTCTTAGGAAGGATGAGCATAAAAATATCGTTTTTCTTGGCACCAGTGGGTAGATCCGTCTGCAGTGGTACAGTGTCTATTGAGATCATGTCCTTGCTTAAGGAATCCAGACCCCACAATCCTAAAAACAAACCAACAAAACTTGAATTAACATTTTCAGCCTTCCCCTGTATATTTCATCACAAAACCAAGGTTCATGAGGGGTTGCTATTCCTTTATTCACTTGTCCAACCATCAATACATCTTGAGTAGGCATTATGAGTTAGATCTTTCTAGTCCCTGAGGATACGTTTCCTGCTTCCTTGGAGATGACAGTCTAATATTCACTATAGCCTAGTGCTTCTTTATGCATCAGAAATTTAGTTAAATATTTAATATAACACCTTGTACTACCTATGTCCTAAGAGGGTACATGGTTGGTTGTTCAACAATGAAAAGGTAAGTGAATGAACTTTTGCCATTTAGTCTTTTGTTCTGAGGTTCTGCTTCATAATGTGTTCTAATCCAGCCCTCTCCTCTCCCTAGGTTACCCTCTGTTATATCAACCTTTTTTTTCATTTGATATCCTTTACTGTAGTCTGAAATTATTTTGTCCGTTTATTCTTCTCCTTCTTTATTGCCTGTCACTCCTAATTGACTATAAATTCCAGGAAAGTCAGATGACTTTTATCTCTGTAACTTAGTGCCCAGAAATATGTCTATTCTTTAGTCAGTGCTTAGTATGTGTTTGAATGAATGGGTAAAGTAATCAATTAGCCAAATTATCTCTTGTCATTCTGAAACTTTGTGGTACAATATGGTAGCCATGCATGTTATTAATTACTTGAAAAGTGGCTAATTCAAATTAATATATACTTTAATTATAAAATATATATCAGATTTCAATGACCTAGTCCCAAAATAAAAAGAAAACACAGTTTTATAAATATTTATCATTGATTCTATGTTGCAATATTTTGAATATATTGAGTTAAAATATACTATTAAATGTTTTAAAGGTTAATTTCACTTATTTCTTCTTGCTTTCTTAAATGGAGCTACAAGAAAATTTAACATTTAATATATAATTCACCTTTGTGACTCACATTATGTTCCTATTGGACAGCACTAGTCTATAATAATGGCCATGGGAAACAAAGTCCAAGAAATACACAGATGTAGATGGGTAAATTAGTGCTAGGGTTCAGGCAGAAGCAAATAACATTTGGAATAAATTCAGATTCTGCCTCCAGGCAGTTTGAGGAGTAAATATTCAAAATTAAAAGAAGTAAAGCCATCATTTACCTCCAGACACCTCCAGAGAGGTGTCTAATCTAGAAACTAGATGCCACACCCACTACTGAAAATGAAGGAAGACGTGGTTTAGGTTTAAGGTGGCCGCATCACACACCAGAACTCTTCAGAAACTACTTCCGTCCCCTGGATGTGCGACCAAATGGTATCAGATGGTGGGCAGTGATTAATGGTGACAGCTTTATGTGCACAGCAGTGCATAGGGAAACAGACAAGGAGCTCCACAGCCACTCAGGAGGGACTTTTAAAGGCCATTAAATCAACTCTGTGATGTTTTGTATTTCACTCCAACAGTCCTGACTTCAGATGAGCCAGTTCAGAGAGTCATTTACATATACGTGCATGAACCTTGTTAGAATTGCAATGGATGAGCAAGATAACAGGCCAACTCTGCTTTCCTTTCCTTATGGGTCCTGACAAGTGCACAGGTGGTATTGGCGGATCTTCCATGCTTTTCCCCATGGGAAGGAGATGCTTTTTGTCTGAGGCTCCTGATCTCTACTTTTATTTTTTTCTGTGGACATCTTGCTTCAGATACGTAAATGTAAAGGAAGCTAAGGATGCTAGAGTTGGTATGGCTTGGAGATTATTCTCAACAACCACTTAAACATTTGGGAGCATAAAATTTCCCATTGGGGAAACTACTGATGATGAGAATATTCTCTTCCTATTCTAAATCTGAGTGGGGCTCAGGAAACTGTCTTTAAACTTGAGTAATTCTCATGCTGATGATCGATATAGTTGATACTTCCCTTACATATTTGCCTCAGAGCATAGATGAGGAAATAGAGGTCCTTTTAAGTAAAAGAACTTGTCCAGATTTCCACTGAATCCTGACTTCTAGCGATGTAGCCATGTTTTTAATGGTTTCGTGATCTAAACCATGACAAAACTTTCAGAAAATTGTCAAGCAAAGCGTGGGGTGGGATGGCATCATGTGATCTTCAACGCATTCCTTGTCTTGCCTATCAACCCCTCTCCTACCCCAAACTTGGTCCTTTTGCTAAAACAGAAGTTCTTTGCATAACCTTGAATTCCTCAAAGCATATGAAATGGGACATTAAGTGGCACTGCCTGGAAACTGAATTCAAGGGTAAAATCAGATGTTAAAACTACTAGGTTGCAAAGCTAAACAAGGATTTTGTTTCTCTATATTTACTCTGTGTTTATTTACATCAGGTATCATCAGGACCAATATTATATTAATGTCACATATTTTATTCAACCATAGAAATCTCACAGAACTCTAGATGGGGAACCAGTAGGAATGCTGGTATATCACATTTTACAACACTTTCATATCGGTTGGTTCCGATAATTACAACCTAGTGAAGACATTGCTATTATTATGATCCTCTCACCCATTTAATGGATGAGAAAACTGAGGACCAGAAGGTAAGCAAATTATCCAAAAGCACAGCATTAGAAACAATAAAGCTTTCTCAAGCCCAGGTCCTCAGCCATAGAAACTGGGCCTCTTTTCCACTATTCTGTGAGTTGGGTGAATGGGAAATTAACTAAAGAGCCTTATTCAGGAAAGGAGCACTTTCCATTTTGTGCCTTTCCTCAAATTTCTTTGTACTTTCTTTTTCTAGTTTCAACTTGAAGCTTGCAAAGAAAAGCATGGCAGTTTCAACACCTCAGATGGAGAATCTGTTAATAAATTGGTTTCCTACCTCCTTTTTTTTTTTTTTGAGACAGAATTTTACTCTTGTTGCCCAGGGTGGAGTGCAGTGGCATGATCTCGGCTCACTGCAACCTCTGCCTCTAGGGTTCAAGCGATTCTCGTGCCTCAGCCTCCTGAGTAGCTGGGACTGTAGGTGCCCGCCACCACACCTGGCTAATTTTTTTGTATTTTTAGTAGAGACGAGTTTTCACCGTGTTAGCCAGATATGTCTCAAACTCCTGATGTCAGGTGATCCACCTGGCTTGGCCTTCCAAAATGTTGGGATCACAGGCATGGGACACTGTGCCTAGCCGCCACCTCCCTGTACTTAAACTTGAATCACTGACTATAGATCCTGTATTCTCCCTATTGCTGATTAATATTCAACTTAAAAACAAACAAACAAGAATGTGGCATATGCATGGGTGACTTTAATGCTCACATGCTGGTGACCACCGTGGCCAGGGTAAAATCCGGAATGAAGGAGGGGCTCTTCTCAATGACCAGTGTGAGCCCCAGGCCTCTCCATGCCTATGAGACTGGCAGGCTCCTTTGCTTCCAGGTCCTGTCCTGCTAGAGCCAGTTATGACCACAGGTAAAATCAGTAGAAGTTTATCAGTTGATAGTGCCCAGAATCAAGCACAAGCTACTGCAAGTAGGTTGACAAGCATCAGCTACTTTGTGATAATATGTGATGATCAAAGATTTCCTCCCTTAGTCTCTAATCATGGTGGCCTCCACACTTCTGGAAGCCATGCCACACAGTAGAGTTCCTAATCTGCTATTTTTTCTGTTTGTCTTAGACTGGTCAATCTAACTGTGCCGTAACTTGGTAGTCTCTCCGGGCCATGATTCTGCTCTTTTTTTTTTTTTTTTCATAGCTTCCTATTTTTTTATCCTTGTATTTGCCCCAAAATGACTATGTTTCTCAAGCACATTTTAATAAATAGGACAAATGAATGGCATCCTTGAATATGTGTGTGTCCATATGCATGTATATGTGTGTGTGTGTGTTGTGTATCCCCATAGGTGTATTGATAGGGAGTCAAGGGGTTTGCTATGTCCTTAGCATGGCATTGTAAACTTGTGTTCTCTCTCTATAAACATGCAGCCACAAGTAACCAATACAGTCACTAATTATTCAAGACCACATCCATCCTGGCATCTGCCACTGACCAAGCCCTTGTGGAAGAAAGGGGCAGGACTTGCACCTGTCAAGTAGTACCCAGGAGTATTGCCAAACCTGCTCCCCAGTTATATCGTCTATCTCCACATCAATGTAAGATAATCAGTGCCTAAAAGTGCATAGTAGTGATTAATGGTGCCAGAATAGAACACACCTTGTGATGGAGAGCTCACTACCTCCAGAGATTTCCCCTCAACTATTTCCCTCCCACGGGAAAATTCCCTCCCATAGCTGGTCCTAAGTGGCTCTGGAGGGCTTCAAAGAGCCAAACATTTCCTTCTTTCTAAGGCATGTTTTATCTTTCCTCACGCCTCTGCAATAACAAAAAGAGTTTAGAAGACTAATGAATAACACCGCCTCTTTCTCTACAAGATTCAGAACTTATTGGTAATAAGATTCAAGAAGCACAACAGTGACGATCAAACATTTCAGGTTTCCTACCAACAAAAGCTTTTGGGATGGGAAAACAGGTGAGCGGTCATTCGGGGCTTCCTTTACCTCACCCTTGAATTAAATTTACCTGCCCATCATAGATAGCCCTGCACCATTGTGCCCCGACACCCCCACCTTGATCTGAGCAGAGACTGCCTCTAGAAGCTTACCAATAGAAGAATGGAGACATACAGGTCCTGTGGACAGGGTAGCTCTAAAAAAGGCAGCCTGGAAATGCCTGATGAGCGCACCTAGATCCTTCTCTCAAGCTCAGCAAGTGATTGTCCATCGTCTGAAACAGAGAAAGAATGAAAGCAGAGAGAAACAGAAAGTAAATTGGCAGTCAAATAGGAATTTCCTTCACTTAACAAATACTTGATTTATGGGGAAAACACCATTCCTGTTCTCTTCCTAATAGTTGATATTCTTAGTTTGGCTGTCCTCATTAACATGTAATCCTGGTGGACTTTCCCTAAAGTTCATGTGCAGTTTAAATTTCCCTGTTACTTGTAAGCCTGAGAATAGATAAAACTATGACTATGTCTGAGCAAAGAAGAGTTCAGTTGAGGAAACTGAGGTGCAGGGTGGTTAAGTGGCTTCCTCAAGATCACACAGCTGAATATCAAACCCATGCCCCCTGCCTGCCTGGGGTACTTGACCACAGCACCCATCGCTGTCATGCTGACTCCCCAGGTAAGGACTATTAGCAGGACAAGCTGTTTTCACAATATCATCTGTCAAATGAAATAATGATTCTGAAATCCTGGCAACATGAGCCAGATCAAAACTGGCAGCCCCTGGAGAAGAAGGCATTTGACTCAGCACAGTCAGTCAATCCATCCTGCCACCTACACCCGCCTTGCATGGAGACAGTTGTATGTGTCTCTATTGTCCTAGCAAGTGAGCAGGTGTTGAATGTGAACAGAGAACAGCCCATCAGAAAAGCAAAATGGAGTATTCTGTTTTTTCCTTTTTTTAAGGAAGCTTTTAATCAAAGAGGAGGAAAAAGAGAACAAAGGGATAAAGAGGAGAAAAAATGGATAAGGGGGAAAAAAAGATTTTGTGATGCTACAGCCGATAATGAGAAAAAAGGGAAGGGAGAGGTAGCCAGCTTTCATTAACAGAATCCCACGCCTTGTACATCCTTGGTGGGTGACATCCACAGGGATCTTGTACAACTGGCCTGGTTTTGCAGCCAATTGGAAGTGTAGCCCTAAATGTGATCTCTTTTAAATGTATTGCAGTTGAATTATTTAATTTGAAATTTAGCTGGTGCCACAGGCTCTGGAGCAGGAGCAAGAAGAATGAACACAATTATTTCATCGGAAAACGGTTTAATTTTTAATTATGAGATGAGGCAGTCTGGGGGAATGAGACAATTGGCCCATGAGAGCTTTGTCTCCTGGGTTCACATGGAGTCATGATAGGCAGTTACGAGTGTTTAATTTGCTTGTCCTGGTGACTGTCCGTTGACTCTAAGAGCAGACAGAGATCAGAGGCCTAAGCAGCATAACTATGACAATAACAGTGATAATTGTAACTTGTGTTTGTGTAGAGGAAATTTCAACTGATTTTCTTCATTGTCATAGATACCATAAGCAACCTTGTCTAACCCACAGTCTGCAGGCCCCGTGCAGCCCAGGATGGTTTTGAATGTGGCCCAACACAAACTCACAAACTTTTAAAAAACATTATGAGTTTTGTTTTGTTTTTTGTTTTTGCAATTTTTTTAGCTCATCAGCTGTTGTTGGGGTGAGTGTATTTTATGTGTGGCCCAAGATAATTCTTCTTCTCGCAGTGTGGCCCAGGGAAACCAAAAGGTTGGGCACCCCTGTGAGGTAACCTGGAATTTGTTTTGTCTTTTTGCATAACAGGAGGAAATGATGCAAGGTCTCAGGTATAGCAGCAAAAAGGCTTGGACTGGGAATTAAGGACAGAAGATACTAGTGTTATTGCTGCTACATAACTATAATTGTATCACTTTGAGTGAGTCACTTTACCTCCTTAGGCTTTAAATTCCTTAATATATAAAAAAGACATTGGGTCTGGTGAGCTTTGTGATCACTTTTACTTTTAAAATGTGTCTTTCTGGATTTGATCCTAAACAAGCTTCTCCCATTAACTAAACTATTCTCTGTAAACGAGGTTCTTTGTGAAAAGCCTCCCATAAACATTTCATTCTACTAAATATTATTCTATTACTGTACTATTCAGTAACTCTTTATTGAGCAGTACTGCACGGTGGTCCATTAAGGTCACTCTGAGACAGACAGGCATAGATTTGAATTCAAGCTATGTTAATTCCTAGTCTGCTAGCACTGTGCAGGTTAATTGATTTCTCTGAGCCATGTCTTTCTAAAATGTGGAAAATGCTATTACTTACTTGAAGGTTTGTTGTGAAAATTAAATGAAGTGATCCACGTACAGTGCTTGAAAGTGCTGTTATAACATGAAACTCAATAAATATTAGCTCCCATTGTCACCATCATCATCAACTTCATCAGCACCACCATCACAGTATGCCAGACTCTCTTATAGACATTAGGGCTGTGGAGCTGAAGAGTTCCTATTATCAAGGGGATATTTTCTTAAAATATTTAAGAAAAAGAGGGAAACACAAACTCTAAGTATTGTCACATAGGTTTGAACAAAGAGCTCTGAGACTACAGAAAGAGAAAAAACTGAGACTCCTGGAGATGACCTGGTTTGCCCAAGACCATTCAATGTATTATCCACAGTGCTAGTATCAGACACGTAGTGTTCTCTCCTATGTTATCAAAAACCGTCTTTACAAAAAGGCATTTCAAGAAACTAAATGAAATTAATATCATGAGTCTAACCTCTGCAAACCATCCAGTTTCTTCTATTTCCCAACACTTCAAGGGCAACTGTATGAAGATTATTGTTTTCTACTCACAACTCAACCTGCAATTGAGTTGTGAGTATGACGTAAAAAAAGAGGTACATCTGGCCGGGGGCAGTGGCTCATGCCTGTAATCCCAGCATTTTGGGAGGCTGAGGCGGGTGGATCACGAGGTCAGGAGATTGAGACCATCCTGGCTAACATGGTGAAAACTCATCTCTACTAAAAATACAAAAAAATTAGCCAGGTGTGGTAGTGGGTGCCTATAGTCCCAGCTACTTGGGAGGCTGATGCAGGTGAATGGCATGAACCCAGGAGGCGGAGGTTGCAGTGAATCAAGATAGCACCACTGTACTCCAGCCTGGGTGACAGAGCAAGACTCCATCTCAAAAAAAAAAAAAAGAGGTACATCTACATACATATGTGTATGCTCATGTGAAAGTACAAGTGCAGATGTCCAAAAATATCTGCCTCTATAAACACATGTAGCTACATATAGAGATATACAATAAGTCCCTATGTGCACACATTAGTATATGCCTAAGCACATGGGCATACACATGCCCACGTATACATCCATATGTGGCCATGCATATATTTATACACAGGCATGCATGTGTCCAAACACACATCCACACTGATACATATGCACAGAGGGTATTTTGACAACACTGTGAACAGCTCCAGCAGCAAATATTGTGGAAGTTCTTATAATTTAATCCAACAATTGTCACTAAACTTAAGTTCTGGTTCAGGAGGAACTGGAATCTCCAGCTGCATTAGGGCCTTATCTGTTAATCTTCTCAAATCAATTAAAACGAAGCTTTAAAACATCAATTTCCTATATTATCTGTATAAATGTAAAATCTACTGAGTGAATTCAGCTTCAAGTGAATCAAAGAACGCTAAATCAAGAATAGAACTTAAAGACAGTTCTCAAACTTCAGTGCTATAACAACTCCAGGAGCATATTTATTTTGCCAATCATTAGTCTTCAGCCCAAGAGACTCTAACTTAGTCTCAGGTGGGGCCCAGGGATCTGCATTTAACAAGCTTCATCAGTGATTTAGATGCTGGTGGTTTGTGAAATACCTTTTGAGAAGCATTAAATTAAAGATGATCAAAACCTCACTTTGCAAAAGAGTTAATAAAGGTCCCAAATGGTGAAGTGACATTCCAAAATTACACTACTGTTAATAGCATAATAGGATTTGGAACACAGATCTTGTCCCTGTATCTCAACACAATGAGATATGAAGTTATTATTTTATTGTATCTGTGTCTCATCTTCCAACAGAACTTTAAAGCTTCTCAAGATAATTGCAATCTCTCTCTCTCTCATATTAGAATACACATAATAAACCAAATGAAGAGAAGACACAGTAGAGAAACATATAAGAAAAAAACATTTATTGGTGAAAAAAAGGTGACTGAATTGGGAAGAGCATGAATATTTATTACGTGTCTATTATGTGATTGGTGCTGTGTTTGAGCTTTGTACCAACTGGGGCTGTGATTGGCTGCAAATGACAAAAACAACTAGAATGGCTAAAACCAGTAGAAGTTTATTTTTTCTTGTAAAATAAGGGTTCAGAGTGAAGAATTGTTTTAACAGCTCGAGAATATTGAGACTTTTGTCTATAGATTACCAGTTCCTTGCCTTTTTTTTTTTTTCGAAGCAGAGTCTCGCTCTGTTGCCCAGGCTGGAGCACAGTGGCGCCATCTAGGCTCACTGCAAGCTCCGCCTCCCAGGTTCACGCCATTCTCCTGCCTCAGCCTACCGAGTAGCTGGGACTACAGGCACCTGCCACCACGCACGACTAATTTTTTATATTTTTAGTAGACACGGGGTTTCACCATGTTAGCTAGGATGGTCTCGATCTCCTGACCTTGTGATCCGCCGGCCTCAGCCTCCCAAAGTGCTGGGATTACAGGCGTGAGCCACCACGCCCGGCCCCCCTTGCCTTTTTTTAATGTTTATCAACTCATGATCACAAGACAGTTTTTGCAGTTCCAGTCATTGCGTTTGAATTCAAGGTAAAAAGGCTGAGGAGACATACCAACTTCATTTGCCCCTTTTATTGAAGAGCAAAAACCTTTCCGGAAAATTTCAGAAGGCTTCAGCTTATATACCACTGGGGGGATATGGAGCTGAGAATTTGCTCTCAGAAATAGATTGTGTCAGCAAAGATGAAGAGGGGGTGGCTTTGGCACGTTTTGCATCTTCACACTTACAAAGGAGAAAAGAAGGAATGATCCATGTGATGTAAGGATGGAACAGTTGGCATTTCTCTGCCAGTATTTTGCATGTGACTTGGAATAATTGTCTTTTCATGCAGCAGGCATTGTTCAAGTGTTCCTTATGTACCAAAAGCTGAACGAGATGCCATAAACATAAAGTAGAAATAGACATGGTTTCAGTCCTCATTTCACAGTTACAAATCCCACCATGAAAGCAACACTGCAATTCAATAAAATATGTTCTACAATGGAGACAAAGTGTTCTAGTTTTGCATGTCATTTCCATGTCCCTTGAAGTGTTTTTTGTTATTGTTGTTGCTCTCTGTGTGGCTTAGTATAAAGAACTGCGACCCACAAAGTCCAGTATAGTATAAACTGGGCCCACCTAACCAGACTCATCTTATGCTCTTCTTGCTCCTTCTTATAACAGACCAAGCTTCTTCCTACTTCAGGATTCTTGCACGTGACATTTCCTCTGTCTAGAATATGCTTTTACCCAACTCCTCAACCTACATCAACTGTCAATCCCTCTTTATCATTTAGATCCCAGCTCACATGTATTGTCAAGTCCCCTAGACTAGATTACCTTCCTTCCTGTCATCCTCATAACACTCTTAGTGTCTACCACATCTTGCTATTATATCAATATGTGTCATTTGTTTCATATATCCCTCTCCCTCTATACTTCAAACTCCCTAAGGGAAGGAGATATATGTTCTTGAATAACAATTTTATCTCCCATACCTAGCACACAGTAGGCACTCATCATTAAACATCAATAAAATAGATTAATGCATACATGGGTGGAATGGAGCTGCAGATTCTGCTTAGTGGTGCCAGGCTTCACAAAGTATGTGACACTTAAACTTGTCCTCTCTGATCTTCAGTTCCCTACATATTTTAAATGAGTAGGACAAAGTGATTGCTAAGGGCCTGCTCAGCTTATGTTTCATTGACATTCACTCTTGAGTCCTGACTCCATCTCTACCTTTCTGTGTGAATCTGAGCAACTCGCTTAACCTCCCTCAGCCTCAGTCTCCTCTGTGAAACAAGTAGAGATGATCTCTGAGGCCCCTTTCAAGCCTGAAACATCAGTACATTTTAGAAACTCCAGAAGCAACATGAAAACTGCAGGGTGAGAGCTGGAGGGATTCTGCTGAGTTGTGGGATTTGCAGGTGTTTCCCAGCAGGTTCCCAAGGAGCCATTCTCGAAGGAACTCAGCGTGTTACCTGGACTAATTTATAAAGGAAATGAAAAGGAAATGGACTTGTTATAATGAACACCATTAATTCACCACTCCAGACTTCACTGTGTAAACAGCAAGTATCAAGCGATTCAATTGTCATTTGTCAATTGAATTCTGCTATTTTGCCTGTTGGAAATGACCAGCCAACACAACAGCGTGCAGACGATGGCAAGACTACTAATTAGCATATATATTGTTTGTCCTGGTATAAATTTATGGCAAACAGCAATATTTTACACTCCAGTAAAGTTAATAAATGAAGCTTTGGGCTATAAAAATTTCATGTTCCTTTGTGCAAAGGTCAATTATAAATAGTTAAGCACATATTCATTCAAAAGCTTGAGGCCTCACAGCCAGGAGAATGAAATATATTCTGGTAAATTTACACTCTAGCCGGACTTGCCTTTCATTTTATAGCCTTGGTGACATCCCTCTTTGCTCGTCGGCACAGTATGCATTCCCACAGAACTCCCCTGACTGGAGAGACTAAATGAAATGAGTACGTAAACATGCCTAACCCTGTGGTTTGACACTCAGAATGTGTTTAATAATGCTAGTTTAATCTGAAGGGGAAAGCCCATGTGAGAGAAGAGGCAATTGGGATTCACAGTAACACCTAAAGTTCTTTGTCCATAAGGAGAAGACCAGACAAGAAACAAGAGATGTGTTTTCTTATTCCAGTTCTACCGTGCACTAAGAGATCATGGGACAGGATCAGTCTCCTCTCTAGGCCTTTGTTTCCCCATTTGAAAAAATTGAAAAGAGTGAATTTCATCAGTGTTCCAGTTATCTATTGGCTGCATAACAAAACTCCTAAGACATAGACTGGTTTAAGTTGTTTTAACAACTGCAATCATTTTATTCCATCTTTTGATTTTGTGGGTCAGGAAGTTGGGCAAGGTCAGGGTTCAGTGGGAGATTCTCTGTTCCATCTTATGTCAACAGAGGTCACTAAATTACTGTCTTTCTTTCTTTCTTTACTTCTTTCTTTTCTTTTCTTTTTTTTATTTTTGAGACAGAGTCTTGTTCTGTTGCTCAGGCTAGAGTGCAGTGGCGTGATCTCAACTCACAGCAACTTCCGCCTCCCAGGTTCAAGCGATTCTCCTGCCTCAGCCTCCCAAGTAGCTGGGATTACAGGTGCTCGCCACCACACCTGTCTGATTTTTGTATTTTTAATAGAGATGCGGTTTCACCACGTTGGCCAGGCTGGTCTGGAACTCCTGACCTCAGGTGATCTGTCCGCCTCAGCCTCCCAAAGTGCAGGGATTACAGGGATGACTCAATTTTATTTAGCTGGTGGATTGTGTGGTGGAGAATCTAGCGAACCCTCCCTCTCTCATTTACCTAGTGCCTTGGGGAGATGGTAAGAAGGCTGGGTTCTGCTGAGACTGTGCACTGGAATGTCTATGAATGGTCTCTTCGGCATGACATTGCTGGGGTAATCAGACTTCTTCTGTGGTAGCTCAGGGCTCCAATATGAAAGGCGAATGCTGCCAGGGCTGAGTCAGTAAACTGGCACAGCACCATTTCCACCACACTTATTATATAAAACAGTCACAGAAGCTTCATGGATTCAGGTAGAGGGAACATAGACCCTCTCTCTTGATCAGAGAAGAACCAAGGTTTTGCAGTCATCTTTAATGTGCCCTACCAGTGCTTTCTGATTGGGTTCCAAATTAAGAGATGTTGCATGGAAAAGAATTTGGTGGTCAGTAAGTTTGGGAAATAGTGGGTTAAAAAAGTTGAACAATTATTGTGTGTGTGCTGCAGGACTTCTTAATATCTTTCACTTATTCCCTCCTTCTCTTAATACTTATTATTTACTTTATATCAGGACCTGTCAGGCTACAAAAATGCAGCAGTGAACAAAATGGCACATTCTAGTGTTTGTATGTGTGGGGGAATTAGACAATAATAAAATAAATCCATAGTATCAGGTCCTGTTATGTGTTCTGAAAGCAAGCTGCAATGATAGAGAATGCCAAGACTTACTCTTTCAGATGGAACAATCAGATGGAAATAGGAAGAGATATATCAGCAGGTAGCTACACAGTGAGAACAGAAACCATACAGAAGGTCAATGCAGTAGCAACAGCAAGGTGCATAGCTCCCCGGAGTGGGAGCACTGCTGGTCAAATGGCTGGGATGGAATGAATAAGAACATGAGTGGTGAAAGATGAGATAGGAGAAGCAAGGTAGGGTATTCGGAGCAATGACAGACTTTGGAGTTTATTGAAAGTGTGACAGAAAGCCACGGGAGGCTTCTGGCATGGAGGAAAGTGCATTATTGCTTTTAAAAGATTCCTTCCTCACTTTGGAAGGCCAAGGCAGATGGATCACCTGAGGTCAGGAGTTGGAGAACAGCCTGGTCAACATGGTGAAAATCCATCTCTACTAAAAAAAAAAATACAACAACAACAACAAATTAGCTGGGTGTGGTGGTGGGCACCTGTAATCCTAGCTACTCAGGAGGCTGAGGCAGGGAGAATCACTTGAACCTGGGGAGGTGGAGGATGCAGTGAGCTGAGATCGCACCATTGCACTCCAGCCTGGGCGAGAGACCAAGACTCTGTCTAAAAAAAAAAGGGGGGGGGGGCGGAACAAGATGGCCGAATAGGAACAGCTCCAGTCTCCAACTCCCAGCGCGAGCAACACAGAAGACCGGTGATTTCTGCATTTTCAACTGAGGTACTGGGGTCATCTCACTAGGGAGTGCCGGACAATCGATGCTGGTCAGCTGCTGCAGCCCAACCAGCGAGAGCTGAAGCAGGGCCAGACATTGCCTCACCTGGGAAGCACAAGGGGGAAGGGAATCCCTTTTCCTAGTGAGGGGAACTGAGACACACAACACCTGGAAAATCGGGTAACTCACCCCAATACTGTGCTTTAAGCAAACGGGCACACCAGGAGATTATATCCCACACTTGGCCGGGAGGGTCCCACGCCCACGGAGCCTCCCTCATTGCTAGCACAGCAGTCTGCGATCTAACCGCAAGGCAGCAGCGAGGCTGGGGGAGGGGAGCCCACCATTGCTGAGGCTTAAGTAGGTAAACAAAGCCGCTGGGAAGCTCGAACTGGGTGGAGCTCACAGCATCACAAGGAAGCCTGCCTGTCTCTATAGACTCCACCTCTGGGGACAGGGCACAACTAAACAACAACAACAAAAAAAGCAGCAGAAACCTTTGCAGATGCAAGCGACTCTGTCTGACAGCTTTGAAGAGAGCAGTGGATCTCCCCACACAGAGGCTGAGAAGGGACAGACTGCTTGCTCAAGTGGGTCCCTA